>NW_024470645.1:0-16525 GCF_017639515.1 Carcharodon carcharias | reverse complement strand
GGAAGGGGTTTGGGTCCATTGGGATTGTGTACAGTGGGAGTGATTGGTTAGGGGTTTGGGTCCATTGTAATTGTGTACAGTGGGAGTGAAAGGGAAGGGGTTTGGGTCCATTGGGATTGTGTACAGTGGGAGTGAATGGGAAGGGGTTTGGGTCCATTGGGATTGTGTACAGTGGGAGTGAATGGGAAGGGGTTTGGGTCCATTGGGATTGTGTACAGTGGGAGTGAAAGGGAAGGGGTTTGGGTCCATTGGGATTGTGTACAGTGGGAGTGAACGGGAAGGGGTTTGGGTCCATTGGGATTGTGTACAGTGGGAGTGAATGGGAAGGGGTTTGGGTCCATTGGGATTGTGTACAGTGGGAGTGAATGGGAAGGGGTTTGGGTCCATTGGGATTGTGTACAGTGGGAGTGAATGGGAAGGGGTTTGGGTCCATTGGGATTGTGTACAGTGGGAGTGAATGGGAAGGGGTTTGGGTCCATTGGGATTGTGTACAGTGGGAGTGAATGGGAAGGGGTTTGGGTCCATTGGGATTGTGTACAGTGGGAGTGAATGGGAAGGGGTTTGGGTCCATTGGGATTGTGTACAGTGGGAGTGAATGGGAAGGGGTTTGGGTCCATTGGGATTGTGTACAGTGGGAGTGAATGGGAAGGGGTTTGGGTCCATTGGGATTGTGTACAGTGGGAGTGAATGGGAAGGGGTTTGGGTCCATTGTAATTCTGTATAGTGGGAGCGAATGGGAAGGGGTTTGGGTCCATTGTAATTGTGTACAGTGGGAGTGAATGGGAAGGGTATTGGGTCCTTTGGGATTTTGTTCAGTGGGAGTGATCGGGAAGGGGTTTGGTTCCATTGGGATTCTGTACAGTGGGAGTGAACTGGAAGGGGTATGGGTCCATTGGGATTGTGTACAGTGGGAGTGAATGGGAAGGGGTTTGGGTCCATTGGGATTGTGTACAGTGGGAGTGAACGGGAAGGGGTTTGGGTCCATTGGGATTGTGTACAGTGGGAGTGAACGGGAAGGGGTTTGGGTCCATTGGGATTGTGTACAGTGGGAGTGAATGGGAAGGGGTTTGGGTCCATTGGGATTGTGTACAGTGGGAGTGAATGGGAAGGGGTTTGGGTCCATTGGGATTGTGTACAGTGGGAGTGAATGGGAAGGGGTTTGGGTCCATTGGGATTGTGTACAGTGGGAGTGAATGGGAAGGGGTTTGGGTCCATTGGGATTGTGTACAGTGGGAGTGAATGGGAAGGGGTTTGGGTCCATTGGGATTGTGTACAGTGGGAGTGAACGGGAAGGGGTTTGGGTCCATTGGGATTGTGTACAGTGGGAGTGAATGGGAAGGGGTTTGGGTCCATTGGGATTGTGTACAGTGGGAGTGAATGGGAAGGGGTTTGGGTCCATTGGGATTGTGTACAGTGGGAGTGAATGGGAAGGGGTTTCATTCCATTGGGATTGTGTACAGTGGGAGTGAATGGGAAGGGGTTTGGGTCCATTGGGATTGTGTACAGTGGGAGTGAACATGAAGGGGTTTGGGGCCATTCGGATTGTGTACAGTGGAGTGAACGGGAAGGGGTTTGGGTCCATTGGGATTGTGTACAGTGGGAGTGAATGGGAAGGGGTTTGGGTCCATTGGGATTGTGTACAGTGGGAGTGAATGGGAAGGGGTTTGGGGCCATTGGGATTGTGTACAGCGGGAGTGAATGGGAAGGGGTTTGAGTCCATTGGGATGGTGTACAATGGGAGTGAATAGGAAGGGGTATGGGTCCATTGGGATTGTGTACAGTGGGAGTGAATGGGAAGGTGTTTGGGTCCATTGGGATTGTGTACAGTGGGGGTGAACGGGAAGGCTTTTGGGTCCATTGGGATTGTGTACATTGGGAGTGAATGGGAAGGGGTATGGTTCCATTGGGATTGTGTACAGTGGGAGTGAATGGGAAGGGGTTTGGGTCCATTGGGATTGTGTACAGTGGGAGTGAACGGGAAGGGGTTTGGGTCCATTGGGATTGTGTACAGTGGGAGTGAACGGGAAGGGGTTTGGGTCCATTGGGATTGTGTACAGTGGGAGTGAATGGGAAGGGGTATGGGTCCATTGGGATTGTGTACAGTGGGAGTGAATGGGAAGGGGTTTGTGTCCATTGGGATTGTGTACAGTGTGAGTGAATGGGAAGGGGTTTGGGGCCATTCGGATTGTGTACAGTGGAGTGAACGGGAAGGGGTTTGGGTCCATTGGGATTGTGTACAGTGGGAGTGAATGGGAAGGGGTTTGGGTCCATTAGGATTGTGTACAGTGGGAGTGAATGGGAAGGGGTTTGGGTTCATTTAATTGTGTACAATGGGAGTGAATAGGAAGGGGTTTGGGGCCATTGGGATTGTGTACAGCGGGAGTGAATGGGAAGGGGTTTGAGTCCATTGGGATGGTGTACAATGGGAGTGAATAGGAAGGGGTATGAGTCCATTGGGATTGTGTACAGTGGGAGTGAATGGGAAGGTGTTTGGGTCCATTGGGATTGTGTACAGTGGGGGAGAACGGGAAGGGTTTTGGGTCCATTGGGATTGTGTACATTGGGAGTGAATGGGAAGGGGTATGGGTCCATTGGGATTGTGTACAGTGGAGTGAATGGGAAGGGGTTTGGGTCCATTGGGATTGTGTACAGTGGGAGTGAAAGGGAAGGGGTTTGGGTCATTGGATTGTGTACAGTGGAGTGAATAGGAAGGGGTTTGGGGCCATTGGGATTGTGTACAGCGGAATGAATGGGAAGGGGTTTGAGTCCATTGGGATGGTGTACAATGGGAGTGAATAGGAAGGGGTATGGGTCCATTGGGATTGTGTACAGTGGGAGTGAATGGGAAGGTGTTTGGGTCCATTGGGATTGTGTACAGTGGGAGTGAACGGGAAGGCTTTTGGGTCCATTGGGATTGTGCACAATGAGAGTGAATGGGAAGGGGTATGGGTCCATTGGGATTGTGTACAGTGGGAGTGAATGGGAAGGGGTTTGGGTCCATTGGGATTGTGTACAGTGGGAGTGAACGGGACGGGGTTTGGGTCCATTGGGATTGTGTACAGTGGGAGTGAACGGGAAGGGGTTTGGGTCCATTGGGATTGTGTACAGTGGGAGTGAATGGGAAGGGGTATGGGTCCATTGGGATTGTGTACAGTGGGAGTGAATGGGAAGGGGTTTGGGTCCATTGGGATTGTGTACAGTGGGAGTGAATGGGAAGGATTTTGGGTCCATTGGGATTGTGTACATTGGGAGTGAATGGGAAGGGGTATGGGTCCATTGGGATTGTGTACAGTGGGAGTGAATGGGAAGGGGTTTGGGTCCATTGGGATTGTGTACAGTGGGAGTGAATGGGAAGGGGTTTGGGTCCATTGGGATTGTGTACAGTGGGAGTGAACGGTAAGGGGTTTGGGTCCATTGGGATTGTGTACAGTGGGAGTGAACGGGAAGGGGTTTGGGTCCATTGGGATTGTGTATAGTGGGAGTGAACGGGAAGGGGTTTGGGTCCATTGGGATTGTGTACAGTGGGAGTGAACGGGAAGGGGTTTGGGTCCATTGGGATTGTGTACAGTGGGAGTGAATGGGAAGGGGTATGGGTCCATTGGGATTGTGTACAGTGGGAGTGAATGGGAAGGGGTTTGGGGCAATTGGGATTGTGTACAGTGGGAGTGAATGGAAAGGGGTTTGGGGCCATTCGGATTGTGTACAGTGGAGTGAACGGGAAGGGGTTTGGGTCCATTGGGATTGTGTACAGTGGGAGTGAATGGGAAGGGGTTTGGGTCCATTGGGATTGTGTACAGTGGGAGTGAATGGGAAGGGGTTTGGGTTCATTTAATTGTGTACAATGGGAGTGAATAGGAAGGGGTTTGGGGCCATTGGGATTGTGTACAGCGGGAGTGAATGGGAAGGGGTTTGAGTCCATTGGGATGGTGTACAATGGGAGTGAATAGGAAGGGGTATGGGTCCATTGGGATTGTGTACAGTGGGAGTGAATGGGAAGGTGTTTGGGTCCATTGGGATTGTGTACAGTGGGGGTGAACGGGAAGGCTTTTGGGTCCATTGGGATTGTGTACATTGGGAGTGAATGGGAAGGGGTATGGGTCCATTGGGATTGTGTACAGTGGGAGTGAATGGGAAGGGGTTTGGGTCCATTGGGATTGTGTACAGTGGGAGTGAATGGGAAGGGGTTTGGGTCCATTGGGATTGTGTACAGTGGGAGTGAATAGGAAGGGGTATGGGTCCATTTGGATTGTGTACAGTGGGAGTGAATGGGAAGGGGTTTGGGTCCATTGGGATTGTGTACAGTGGGAGTGAACGGGAAGGGGTTTGGGTCCATTGGGATTGTGTACAGTGGGAGTGAATGGGAAGGGGTTTGGGTCCATTGGGATTGTGTACAGTGGGAGTGAATGGGAAGGGGTTTGGGTCCATTGGGATTGTGTACAGTGGGAGTGAACGGGAAGGGGTTTGGGTCCATTGGGATTGTGTACAGTGGGAGTGAATGGGAAGGGGTTTGGGTCCATTGGGATTGTGTACAGTGGGAGTGAATGGGAAGTGGTATGGGTTCATTGGGATTGTGTACAGTGGGAGTGAATGGGAAGGGGTTTGGGTCCATTGGGATTGTGTACAGTGGGAGTGAAAGTGAAGGGGTTTGGGTCCATTGGGATTGTGTACAGTGGAAGTGAATGGGAAGGGGTTTGGGTCCATTGGGATTGTGTACAGTGGGAGTGAATGGGAAGGGGTTTGGTTCCATTGGGATCGTGTACAGTGGGACTGAATGAGTAGGTGTTAGGGTCCATTGGGATTGTGTACAGTGGGAGTGAATGGGAAGGGGTTTGGGTCCATTGGGATCGTGTACAGTGGGACTGAATGGGAAGGGGTTTGGGTCCATTGGGATTGTATTCAGTGGGAGTGAATGGGAAGGGGTTTGGAGTCCATTAGGATTGGTACAGTGGGAGTGAATGGGAAGGGGTTTGGGTTCATTGGGATTGTGTACAATGGGAGTGAATAGGAAGGGGTTTGGGGCCATTGGGATTGTGTACAGCGGGAGTGAATGGGAAGGGGTTTGGGTTCATTGGGATTGTGTACAATGGGAGTGAATAGGAAGGGGTATGGGTCCATTGGGATTGTGTACAGTGGGAGTGAATGGGAAGGTGTTTGGGTCCATTGGGATTGTGTACAGTGGGAGTGAACGGGAAGGGGTTTGGGTCCATTGGGATTGTGTACAGTGGGAGTGAATGGGAAGGGGTTTGGGTCCATTGGGATTGTGTACAGTGGGAGTGAATGGGAAGGGGTTTGGGTCCATTGGGATTGTGTACAATGGGAGTGAATAGGAAGGGGTTTGGGTCCATTGGGATTGTGTACAGTGGGAGTGAATGGGAAGGTGTTTGGGTCCATTGGGATTGTGTACAGTGGGAGTGAACGGGAAGGGGTTTGGGTCCATTGGGATTGTGTACAGTGGGAGTGAATGGGAAGGGGTTTGGGTCCATTGGGATTGTGTACAGTGGGAGTGAATGGGAAGGGGTTTGGGTCCATTGGGATTGTGTACAGTGGGAGTGAAAGGGAAGGGGTTTGGGTCCATTGGGATTGTGTACAGTGGGAGTGAACGGGAAGGGGTTTGGGTCCATTGGGATTGTGTACAGTGGGAGTGAATGGGAAGGGGTTTGGGTCCATTGGGATTGTGTACAGTGGGAGTGAATGGTAAGGGGTTTGGGGCCATTGGGATTGTGTACAGTGGGAGTGAATGGGAAGGGGTTTGGGTCCATTGGGATTGTGTACAGTGGGAGTGAACGGGAAGGGGTTTGGGTCCATTGGGATTGTGTACAGTGGGAGTGAATGGGAAGGGGTATGGGTCCATTGGGATTGTGTACAGTGGGAGTGAATGGGAAGGGGTTTGGGTTCATTGGTATTGTGTACAATGGGAGTGAATAGGAAGGGGTTTGGGGCCATTGGGATTGTGTACAGCGGGAGTGAATGGGAAGGGGTTTGAGTCCATTGGGATGGTGTACAATGGGAGTGAATAGGAAGGGGTATGGGTCCATTGGGATTGTGTACAGTGGGAGTGAATGGGAAGGTGTTTGGGTCCATTGGGATTGTGTACAGTGGGGGTGAACGGGAAGGGTTTTGGGTCCATTGGGATTGTGTACATTGGGAGTGAATGGGAAGGGGTATGGGTCCATTGGGATTGTGTACAGTGGGAGTGAATGGGAAGGGGTTTGGGTCCATTGGGATTGTGTACAGTGGGAGTGAATGGGAAGGGGTTTGGGTCCATTGGGATTGTGTACAGTGGGAGTGAATGGGAAGGGGTTTGGGTCCATTGGGATTGTGTACAGTGGGAGTGAATGGGAAGGGGTTTGGGTCCATTGGGATTGTGTACAGTGGGAGTGAATGGGAAGGGGTTTGGGTCCATTGGGATTGTGTACAGTGGGAGTGAATGGGAAGGGGTTTGGGTCCATTGGGATTGTGTACAGTGGGAGTGAATGGGAAGGGGTTTGGGTCCATTGGGATTGTGTACAGTGGGAGTGAACTGGAAGGGGTTTGGGTCCATTGGATTGTGTACAGTGGGAGTGAACGGGAAGGGGTTTGGGTCCATTGGGATTGTGTACAGTGGGAGTGAATGGGAAGGGGTTTGGGTCCATTGGGATTGTGTACAGTGGGAGTGAATGGGAAGGGGTATGGGTCCATTGGGATTGTGTACAGTGGGAGTGAATGGGAAGGGGTTTGGGTCCATTGGGATTGTGTACAGTGGGAGTGAAAGTGAAGGGGTTTGGGGCCATTGGGATTGTGTACAGTGTAGTGAACGGGAAGGGGTTTGGGTCCATTGGGATTGTGTACAGTGGGAGTGAATGGGAAGGGGTTTGGGTCCATTGGGATTGTGTACAGTGGGAGTGAATGGGAAGGGGTTTGGGTCCATTGGGATTGTGTACAGTGGGAGTGAATGGGAAGGGGTATGGGTCCATTGGGATTGTGTACAGTGGGAGTGAACTGGAAGGGGTTTGGGTCCATTGGGATTGTGTACAGTGGGAGTGAATGGGAAGGGGTTTGGGTCCATTGGGATTGTGTACAGTGGGAGTGAATGGGAAGGGGTATGGGTCCATTGGGATTGTGTACAGTGGGAGTGAATGGGAAGGGGTTTGGGTCCATTGGGATTGTGTACAGTGGGAGTGAACTGGAAGGGGTTTGGGTCCATTGGGATTGTGTACAGTGGGAGTGAACGGGAAGGGGTTTGGGTCCATTGGGATTGTGTACAGTGGGAGTGAATGGGAAGGGGTTTGGGTCCATTGGGATTGTGTACAGTGGGAGTGAATGGGAAGGGGTTTGGGTCCATTGGGATTGTGTACAGTGGGAGTGAATGGGAAGGGGTTTGGGTCCATTGGGATTGTGTACAGTGGGAGTGAACGGGAAGGGGTTTGGGTCCATTGGGATTGTGTACAGTGGGAGTGAATGGGAAGGGGTTTGGGTCCATTGGGATTGTGTACAGTGGGAGTGAATGGGAAGGGGTTTGGGTCCATTGGGATTGTGTACAGTGGGAGTGAAGGCGTATTTGCGACCTGGGCACTCTGAGAGCCGTTGTAACTCCTGCCTGTTCACGTGCCGCCCCCCACAGGAAGCAGCCAATTGGATAGCAGGATGGTACTGGGTGCAGCAGCCAAGGAGAGCCTGGGGAGCAAGCCAGCCAATCAGGCGCCGGGTGCTCAGGTAAAGGTCAGTGTCATAGGTCAGAGGGCGCGTGTGACGCTCGAGGACAGGCCGAGGGCGACAATCGACCACCCACTCGGTTTTCTTTCTCTCTTTCAGCCGCTGGTGTCAGGATCTGCCGTGCTTGATGTGGGTAAGTGTCACGCTCACCCCTTCACGTTAGCGGGCGCCCGGAGGGCTAACAATATTCCCTCTGGCCTGTGGGACGTGACATTTGAATTCCGGGATTAATGATCTGGTTGGGGAACGATGGGGAGAAATGTCCTCACCTCCGACTCCTGTCACTAGCTGCCAACACTCGGGTGCCAGATAGACAACCAGTTCCGAAAATCATTCCCCCCCTCGCGCTCAATACCTCAACCCTTTTCGTGTCTCTCGCTCCACCGGCGCTTGCCAGACCTGCTGAGTACTTCCAGGACTTTCTGGCGTCTTTCTTTTTAGCTATTTCACACAAACTAGTGTTTTATTTGCTGGAGGACAGGAGATTAAGGGAGGGGTGGTGAGTTTGGTGGATTTGATCAGAGTTTTCGAGATACTCAGGGGAACTGATAAGGTAGAGAGAGGGAGAGGCAGAGAGAGAGAGGGAGAGAGAGAGAGAGAGAGAGGAAGAGACAGAGAGAGAGAGGCAGAAAGGGAGAGACAGAAAGGGAGAGAGGGAGAGAGAGGAAGAGACAGAGAGAGGGAGAGGGAGAGAGGGAGAGACAGAGAGAGGGAGAGGCAGAAAGGGAGAGAGGGAGAGAGAGGAAGAGACAGAGAGAGGGAGAGGCAGAGAGAGAGGGAGAAAGGGGGAGAGGCAGAGAGAGAGCAGAAAGGGAGAGAGGCAGAAAGGGAGAGAGAGGAAGAGACAGGGATAGGGAGAGGCAGAGAGGGAGAGAGAGGAAGAGACAGAGAGGGAGAGGCAGAGAGAGAGAGGAAGGGAGAGAGGGAGAGAGAGGAAGAGACAGAGAGAGGGAGAGGCAGAGAGAGAGAGGGAGAAAGGGAGAGAGGGAGAGAGAGGAAGAGACAGAGAGAGGGAGAGGCAGAGAGAGGAAGAGACAGAGAGAGGGAGAGGCAGAGAGAGGGAGAGGCAGAGAGAGGGAGAGGCAGAGAGAGGGAGAGGCAGAGAGAGGGAGAGGCAGAGAGAGGGAGAGGCAGAGAGAGAGAGGGAGAAAGGGAGAGAGGGAGAGGGAGAGGCAGAGCAAGAGGCAGAAAGGGAGAGAGAAGAGACAGGGAGAGGGAGAGGCAGAGAGAGAGAGGCAGAAAGGGGGAGAGAGGAAGAGACAGAGAGAGGAAGAGACAGAGAGAGGAAGAGACAGAGAGAGGAAGAGACAGAGAGAGGAAGAGACAGAGAGAGAGTCAGAGAGAGAGAGTCAGAAAGGGAGAGAGGGAGAGGCAGAGAGAGAGAGGCAGAAAGGGAGAGAGGGAGAGGCAGAGAGAGAGAGGCAGAAAGGGAGAGAGAGGAAGAGACAGAGAGAGGGAGAGGCAGAAAGGGAGAGAGAAACAGGGAGGGAGAGAGAGGAAGAGAGAGAGCGAGGGGAAGAAAGTGAGAGCTTCAGAGAGACACACACACAGATAGAGAGAGAGAGACAGAGAGAGTCTGAGAGATGGAGAGAAATAGAAAGAGAAGTAGAGAGAGACAGATTTGGAGAGAGACAGAGAGGGAGAGAGTGAGAAAGAGAGACATAGAGAGAGAAACAGAAAGAGAGGGAGAGAGAGAGAGACAGAGAGAGAGAGGGTGAGAGTGAGAGAGAGACACAGAGAGAGAAACAGAAAGAGAAGCAGAGAGAGAGAGAGACAGAGAGGGAGGGAGAGAGAAAGGAAGAGAGAGGGATTAGGAGAGAGTCAGAGAGGACCTGAGTGGGAGAGAGAGTGAGGGGGTGGAGTAGAGAGGGAGAGAGTGAGAGAGAGCAGAAGAGACAGAGCAAAAGAGACAGAGAGAGAGAGAGAGAGAGACAGAGAGTAGGAGAGAGACAAAGAGAGACTGAAAGACAGGGAGAGAGAGAGGGGGAGAGTAAGAGAGAGAGAAGGAGAGAGAGGGCAAGAGACAGGGAGAGAAATAGACAGAGAGAGATCGTGAGGTAGAGAGACAGAGACGGTGGGAGAGGGAGAAAGAGCGAGAGAGAGAGACAGAGCGAGAGAGACTAAGAGAGGTGGAGAGAGAGAGAGACAGAGAGAAGGCGAAAGGGAGAGAGACAGAGAGAGATAGAAAGAGAGAGCGAAACTATTTCCGCTGATTGGCGGAGCCTTGGTCTAGTTGGGTGGTGGGGGGGGGGGGAGGGGGATCGGCTGGCGCAGGGTCTAAAAATGGGCCTTTCCGGGGTGAAACCAGGTAACCTTTCTCCGCAGGGAAGCGTGGAAGAAACCCGGGAGCTCTCATCCAGAGAGGGAGGCTGACCCTGCGCCACTCGCTGGCCTTCATCCTGAGGCTCAGCGATTGCTGGTGTTGAGGGGTCTGTGGCAGACGGTGGGCCTTTCTCACTGGGTTGACTCGGGGAGGCGTGGGAGGTGGGCATCGCTGTCTGGGCCCAGGCTCAGGCCCAGGCCCAGGCTCGGGGCCTGTGTGTTGCCCCCGCCCCCCTGGCTGGCCCTGGGAGACGGTGGTGCCGGAGAGCTGCCTTCACCGGCAGCCTCCAGCCTCCCCTACACGACCCCTCCCCCGACCCTCCCAGCTCTCCGCGCCCCTCCACTCCCGCCCTCCCTCCCGGAGCGTTCCCCTTGATTCGAATCACCCCCCACATCACCATCTGGCGGCCCTGCCTTCAGCCGCCCGGACCCCGAGCTCTGGAATCTCCCTCCCCCGACACCCCCCTTCCACCACCCCCTACCACCACCCACCCCAGCCTCTCCCCTCCTCCTTTAAGATGCCCTTTTAAGGTCGTCCCCTTTGACCAATCTCTCTCTCTCTCTTCCTCTCTCTCTCTCCCTTCATTCCCTCCCTCACTTTCCCTCTCTCCCTGTCTCTCTCTGCCTCTCTTTCTGTGTCTCTCCCTCTCTGCCTCTCTCTCCCTCTCTCTCTGTCTCTTTCTCTCTCTCTCTCTGTATCTCTCCCTTCATTCCCTCACTCACTCTCCCTCTCTTTCTGCCTCTCTCCCTGTCTCTCTGTATCTCTCCCTCTCTGTCTCTCTCTCCCTTCATTCCCTCACTCACTCTCCCTCTCTCCCTGTCTCTCTCTGCCTCTCTCTCTGTATATCTCCCTCTCCGTCTCTCTCTCCCTTCATTCCCTCACTCACTCTCCCTCTCTTTCTGTCTCTCTCTCCCTCTCTCCCTGTCTCTCTCTCTCTCTTCATTCCCTCACTCACTCTCCCTCTCTTTCTGTCTCTCTCTCCCTCTCTCTCTGTCTGTCTCTCCCTCTCTCTTCCTTCCCTCACATACTCTCCCTCTTTCTGCCTCTTTCTCCCTCTCTGCCTCTCTCTCTCTCTCTCTCTGTCTCCCTCTCCCTTCCTTCCCTCACGTACTCTCCCTCTCTTTCTGTCTCTCTGTCCCTCTCTCCCTCCCTCTCCATCTCTCTCTGCCTCTCTCCATCTCTCTCCCTGGGCTCACTTGGCCCTAATACCCCTCCCCCCCTATGTGGCCCACTGCCCGGCAATCGCCCCAGCGAGGGACTTGGGATGTACCAACGTGTGAATTAGGAGTAGGGAGTAGGCCATTCGGCCCTTCTGAGCCTGCTCCACCATTCGATAAGATTGTTACGTTCGAGGTGCGCCATATAAATGTAAGGTGTTGTTGTAGGGTGGAAGGCAAGGGGCAGATTAAATAACCGAGGGAGGGCAGTCCGTTGGCAAGAGGAGGCAGTGACGGAGCAAGCGGAGAAACTGAAGGCGGGTGTAGAAGAGGTGTGAATGGCAGAATCATTCCCAACGTGTTAGGGTCTGAATCTGTTGAACTCACCGTTGTGTCCAGAAGCCTGTAAAGTGCCGCATCGGAAGGTGAGGGCGCTGACCCTCAAGGCTTATGTTGAGCCTTGGTTGGTACGGTGGGACACAGCGAGGGCAGAGAGGTCGGAGCGAGAGCGCGGAGGAGAGTTACAATGATGGGCGATAGGATGCTCGGGGTCAGGCTTGTGGGCTGAGCGGAGAATGTCCTGTGTGAAGGGAATCGTGGGGACAGGCTCAAGAAGTCAATCACCTTTGACGTCCTTTTTTCTCTCCCTCTCTCTTTCTTTCTCCCGCGCTCTCTTTCTCTCTCCCTCTCTCCCCCTCGCTCTCCCTCTCTCCCTCTTTCGCTCTCTCTATCGCTCCCTCACTCTTTTACTCTCTCTCTCTCTCTCAACCTCTCGCGCTCTCCCTCATTCTCTTGCTCTTGCTCCCTCTCTTACTCTCTCGTTCTCGCTCCCTCTCTCGCTCTCGCTCCCTCACTCTCTCCCTCACACTTTCTCTCCCTCACTCTCTCTCTCTCGCTCTCTTGCTCTCACTCCCTCTTTCTCCCTCACTCTCTCTCTCTCTCTCTCATGCTCACTCTCTCCCTCACACTTTCTCTCATTCTCTCACTCTATCTCGCTCCCTCACTCTCTCTCTTTCTCTCTCTCACTCTCTCATTCTCTCTCTCACCCTCTCATTCTCTCTCTCACCCTCTCATTCTCTCTCTCACCCTCTCATTCTCTCTCTCACCCTCTCATTCTCTCTCTCACCCTCTCATTCTCTCTCTCACCCTCTCATTCTCTCTCTCACCCTCTCATTCTCTCTCTCACCCTCTCATTCTCTCTCTCGCCCTCTCATTCTCTCTCTCGCCCTCTCATTCTCTCTCTCGCCCTCTCATTCTCTCTCTCGCCCTCTCATTCTCTCTCTCGCCCTCTCATTCTCTCTCTCGCCCTCTCATTCTCTCTCTCGCCCTCTCATTCTCTCTCTCGCCCTCTCATTCTCTCTCTTGCCCTCTCATTCTCTCTCTTGCTCTCTCCCTCTCCTTCTCTTTCTCCCTCTCCTTCACTTTCTCTCTCTCGCTCTCTCTCCTTCATGCTATCGCTCTCGCTCTTTTTCTCTTTCCTTCACGTTCTCTCTCTCCCTCCTTCACACTTTCTCTCTCTCACTCCCTCGCTCTCTCTTGTTCCCTCTCTCTCACTCTCCCTCACAATTTCTCTCTCTCAATGCCTCACTCTCTCTCTCCTCGTTCTCTCTCTCTCCCTCACACTTTCTCTCTCCCTCACTCTCTCTTTCTCTATCTCCCTCTCACTCTCTCTCGTTCTCTCTCTCTCCCTCACACTTTCTCTCTCTCTCACTCCTTCACTCACTCTCTCTCTCTCTCTGTCACTCTCTCTCTCTCTCTGTCGCTCTCTCTCGCTCGCTCCCAAGGATCCATTCACATCCAGAGTTCCAAAGTCGCAGGCCTTCAGATCGGACACGGAAACACCATGACCATCACGAGGAAGACCAAGGGCAGAAAGAAGAGCAAGCATTAGCGTCGCTCCCGGGAGCGGCTGCACCTACGGATTCCCACCCACCCGACAAACGCCACAGCCCGGCCTCGCGGATCATTCCGGAAACCCCTTCCCCCTGAAGGACACAGTTCGGAGGAAACCACAAGCTGTGAAGATTAAATTGTCCTTCGTATTTTCTCTCAATCTGTATTGGGATTGTGCCGGCTAACACCCACGTCAAGAACATGAGAAACTGGAGGGCCATTCAGCCCCTCAACCTTACTCTGCCCTGAGCGAGATCATGGCTGACCTCATGCTCCCAACTCCACTTCCCCGCCTGCCCCCTGTGCCTGGTGATGCCCAGAGAGGCCGAAAGCCCAGAATCCTGAATATACTCAACGGAGGGTCATTGAGGGGAGAGAAGGATAAACATTCCCACCATTCTGGGTGAGCATCTGCCTTCGGACCTCTAGACTCGGGGGTTGGGGTGGGTGGGGGCTAGTGGGGTTGTGGGGAGAACAATCCGCTGGTTGGAGTCAAACCCAGCACAAAGGAAGATGGTTGTGGTTGTCGGAGGTCACTCATCTCAGCTCCAGGACATCACTGCAGGAGTTCCTCAGGGTAGTGTCCTCGGCCCAACCATCTTCAGCTGCTTCGTCAATGACCTTCCTTCCATCATAAGGTCAGAAGTGGGGATGTTCGCTGATGTTTTCACAATGTTAAGCACCATTCGCGACTCCTCAGATAGTGAAGCAGAGCATGTCCAAATGCAGCAAGACCTGGACAATATCCAGGTTTGGGGCTGATAAGTGGCTAATAACATTCGCACCACACAAGTGCCAGCCAATGACCATCTCCAACAAGAGAGAATCTAACCATCACCCCTTGACATTCAATGACATTACCATCACTGAATCCCCCAACTATCAACATCCTGGGGGTTACCATTGACCAGAAACTGAACTGGACCAGCCATATAAATACTGCAGCTACAAGAGCAGGTCAGAGCCTGGGAATCCTGCGGAGAGTTACTCACCTCCTGACTCCCCCCAAAACCTGTCCACCATCTACAAGACACAAGTCAGGAGTGTGATGGGATACTTCCCCCCACTTGCCTGGATGAGTGCGGCTCCCACAACACTCGAGAAGCTCGACACCGTCCAGGACAAAGCAGCCCCCGCTCGATCGGCACCCCATCCACAAACATTCACTCCCCCCACCACCGACGCACAGTAGCAGCAGTGTGTGTACCATCTACAAGATGCACTGCAGCAACTCACCGAGGCTCCTTCGACAGCACCTTCCAAACCCATGACCGCTACCGTCTAGAAGGATGAGGGCAGCAGACGCACGGGGAACACCACCACCCGGAAGTTCCCCCTCCGAGCCGCACTCGCCATCCCGACTTGGGAATATATCGGCCGTTCCTTCACTGTCGCCGGGTCAAAATCCTGGGAACTCCCTCCCTAACAGCACAGTGGGTGTACCTACACCACAAGGACTGCAGCGGCTCAAGAAGGCGGCTCACCCACCACCACCTTCTCAAGGGGGTAATTAGGGACGGGCAACGAATGCTGGGTCTAGCCAGTCGCACACATCCCATATAAGAATGGAAAAAACTTTTAACTATTCCAACCCACTCCCGGCTGCTCTCCCATATCCCACCCTCCGTAAGCTTCAGCCCGACCAAACCCGCTGGCCCCCCCGCACCATGTCCAAACTCTCACCGTGTCCCGTTCCCACCTCCCCGTATCACCCCCCACCCCGTTGCTCATCGACCAACACTGGCTCCCGGTCCAGCGACACATCGATTTCCAAAACCCTCCTCCTTGTCTTCCAAATCCCTCCGTAGCCTCGCTCCATCCTCCCACCGACCACCCCTCCCCCCCCCCAACCCTTCCCTACCTCTGTAATCTCCACCCCCACCCCCGACCCAACCCAATGGCCCTCCGAGATCTCCACACTCCTCCGAATCCAGCCCTCTCCAGCTTCAGCCTCACACCCCACTCCGTCCCCCGATCTGAATGGCTCCGACTGTGGCAGACATGGTCCGGGACTCCCCTAGATAAACCTCTCCGCCCCTCTCCCCTCGGCTTGAAACGCTGCTCATGACCACGGTTTGGATCGACGGTCCTGGTTTCTCCCTGCGCAGCTCAGTGCCGCACTCTGATACTTAACGCTCCTGTGGAGGGCGCCTTGGAAGGTTTAATTACATTAAAGGTGCTATGCAAATGCAGTGCGGTGTGGTCGTTGTTGAAGATGTCGCGCCCCGTTTCGGTCCAAAATGGCCGCCCCCTTGTCGTGAGGTCTCGCTACCTGTTGGTGGGGGGGGGGGGGGAACGTGGTTGTGTAGTGGTCATGTCGCTGGACTAATAATCCAGAGGCCCCTGGTTAATGCTCTGGGGGTGGGGGGGGGGGGGGGGGAATGGTGGGGGGAGAGACACAGTTTCGAACCCCACCCGCGGCGGAACTTAAACTCAATTCATAAAATCTGGAAGCACGAAGCCACTTTCAGTCATGGGGACCACAACATCGATGGTTAAAAAAAAAACCCCATCTGGTCCGCTCACGTGTGCCACCCCCTTTTAGGGGAGGGGGAAACCTGCTGTCCTTACCCGGGTCTGGCCTACACGCGACTCCAGACCTAACCGCGCGGGCGACGTGGTTGACTCTTAACTCGACCCCACCCCCCACCCCCACCGACCCCACCCCACCCCCACCCCCACCGACCCCCTGCTCTGAAACGGCTGAGCGAGACGCTCGGTTAAAGAGGCGACCAGAGATGGGCAGCAGAGGCAGGGGAGGTGACGAGGGGGCCAATGACAGCTCCCCCCCCCCCACCACCCCCACCCCCTGCGCCCCAGCGAAAGAGCCAATAAAAGCGCGTGCCTCCCCTCCCCCTCCCCCCCCCCTCCCCCTCCCCTCCCCCTCCCCGCCGAACCTTTGAATGACTTGACAGGACGTGGGGAAAGTAGGAGCAGGACGTGGGGCCACTCGGCCTCTTCGAGCTGTTCGACGTGATCTCAACGCTGCACTCCCACCAAACACCAACCCCGCCCCTCCCCCTCCCCCTCCCACCTATACCCCTCGGCATCTTAAGAGTCCAGGAATCCGCCTAAATCCTTCTTCAATGCCTTCGTAATAATGTATTAATATACATTAAACGCCAGCGCGGCGCTCTTGCTCGGTCAATCAATGCCAACTCCGGCCGAGGGGCACCCGCCTCACCTCTCTCACCTTTGACCCCTCCGGCCCCGCCCCACCCCACCCCGCCCCGCCCCGCCCCGCCCTGCCCAAGAGGGCTAAAGGTCATCGGCTGACTCTCCCCCTCCTCCCCCCCCACACAACCCCCCCGACAGAGACAGAGAGAGAGAGAGAGAGAGGGAGGAAATCCTCCGCCGTTCACGTGTGTGTTGAGGGGAGGGGAGGGGGGAGAGGGGGGGGAGGGGAGGGGGGGGGGAGAGGGGGGAGAGGGGGGGGAGGGGAGGAGGGGGGGAGGGGGGG
>NW_024470644.1:0-39957 GCF_017639515.1 Carcharodon carcharias | reverse complement strand
AAACTCCTTTTGCAAGGGGTTAAAGCGGGGTGTGGAGACAGAAAACTCAAATCGAATATAACAATAAGATCTGACAGAGTCACTTGATTCATTACGATCTGGATATTATTGGCTTTTGAGTTAAAGCATTGAGTTCCAGGTCATAACCACTTATTGTGTAAAAACATTAGTCCTCACATTCACCTGTATTGCTTCCCAAAAGCTTCAATCTGGGTCCAGTAATCATTTTGCGATCAGCTAACTTTTTTTATTCAATCATGGGATTTTGGCATCACTGGCTAGGCCAGCATTTATTGCCCATCCCTAATTGCACTTGAGAAGGTGGCAGTGAGCTGCCTTCTTGAACCGCTGCAGTCCGTGTGGTGCAAGTACACCCACAGTGCTGTTCGGGCGGGAATTCCAAGATTTTGACCCAGTGACAGTGAAGGATCGGTGATACATTTCCAAGTCAGGATGGTGAATGACTTGGAAGGGAACTTACAGGTGATGGTGTTCTGATTTATCTGCTGCCCTTGATGGTAGTGGTCGTGGGTTTTGAAAGTGCTGTCCAAGGACCCTTGCTGAGTTTCTGCAGTGCACCTTGTAGATGGCACATGCTGCTGTTAGTGTGCATCAGTGGTGGAGGGAGTGAATGTTTGGGATGTGGTTCCAATTAAGAGCACTGCTTTGTCCTGGGTGCTGTCGAGCTTCTTGAGTGTTGTGGGAGCTGCACTCATCCAGGCAAGTGGGGAGTATACCACCACACTCCTGACTTGTGCATTGTAGATGGTGGACAGGCTTTGGGGAATAAGGAGGTGAGTTCCTCGCTGCAGGATTCCTAGCCTCTTACCTGCTTTTGTAGCCACAGTATTTATATGGCTAGTCCAGTAAGTTTCTGGTCAATGGTAACCCCCAGGATGTTGATAGTGGGAGATTCAGTGATGGTGATGCCATTGAATGTCAATGGATGATGGTTAGATTCTGTCTTGTTGGAGATGGTCATTTGCTTGGTACTTGTGTGGTGCGAATGTTACTTGCCACTTGTCAGCCCAAGCCTGGATATTGTCCAGGTCTTGCTGCATTTGGACTTGGACTGCTTCAGTATCTAAGGAGTCGTGAATGGTGCTGAACATTGTGCAATCATCAGCGAGCATCCTCACTTCTGATCTTATGATGGAAGGGAGGTCAGTGATGAAACAGCTGAAGATGGTTGTGCCGAGGACACTATGCTGAGGAACTCCAGCAGTGATGTCCTGGAGTTGTGATGACTGACCTCTAACAACCATAACCATCTTCCTATGTGCTAGGTATGACTCCAACCAGCGGAGAGTTTTCCACCTGGTTCCCATTGACTCCAGTTTTGCTCGGGCTCCTTGATGCCACACTCAGTCAAATGCGGCCGTGATGTTAAGTGCAGTCACTGCCACCTCACCGTGGGAGTTCAGCTGTTTTGTTAATGTTTGAACCAAGGCTGTTATGAGGTCGGGAGCTGAGTGAACTTGGCGGAACCCAAACTGGGCGTCAGTGAGCAGGTTATTGCTGAGCAAATGCAGCTTCATAGCTCTGTTGATGATCCCTTCCATTACTTCACTGATGATTGAGAATAGACCGATGAGGCAGTAATTGGCTGGGATGGATTTGTCCAGCTTCTCCTATATTTTTTGTTTCAAACTGATGAAGAGAGGGGGGTGGAGCAAAATAGGGGTAGTCGAAGCTTAGGAGCAATTTGACAAAGATATCTGATACAGGACAAAGGCAATGATTGTGTTAAATACAAAGGCAGATGTTAACAGTGGCATCAAGGTCAGTTAGCAGAATGTGTTAATAGCAGAACAAGGGTCAGCGCTCTCTGAAAACAAAACATGAGAATTAGGTACAGACTGGCCCTTTCTGAGGGAGGGCATTTGGAAATAAAGAATTATCAAAGTGGAGTACCAGTGAACCTTTGTTTCAATCCCTCTAGAACAAGTATGTCCTTGCTTAGGTAAGGAGACCAAGACAGCAAACACTACTCCAGGTGAGGCCTCATCACTGCTCTGAATAATTGTAGTAAGTCTTCTTTACTCTGATACTTAATTGCCTATGCACTTAGGAAATACTAGTATGATCAGGCAGTCAACATGGTTTTATCAAAGCAAAATTGTACTTGAAAAGTATATTAGCTTTCTTGAGCATGTAACTGATAGGATGGATAAAGGGCAACCAGTAGATGTCATATACTTGGATTTCCATAAGGCATTCGACAAAAGACTGCAGAAATACCCTTATCAATGACTCCAGGAGCCCAGTGCACCAAATGGGATGGGGTTGTGCTCTGAGCATGCTCGTACCAGCTGGTGGAGATGGACTGGGGTGGAAAAGGTGGCTCAGGAGACCGTAGGAAATTGTGGGAGGAATTGGAGCTGTGCATTGGCCGGGAAGCTTCAGAAACATCTGGCCTAGGCCTGAGACCCACAATCGCATGTTTGCAACTTTGGGGCTTTATCCCAGGGTCAGGCCCAAGTTAGCAGCCACCATTGTAGTTTAGCAAATGGCAGAGGATATACACAGCCACCTTGGTGTGGGAATGGAGAGTTAGAGGGTCTTTGTGGTCCCAGTGACCAGGAGAGAAAATGTTTGACTCATTGATTTTGTTCTCATTCTGTATTCAGGGGCTGGAGAATTGAACCCAGCCAGAGTAGAGGCAGAAAAGGGAATGGAGGAAAGATATGGTGGCAGTGGCGCTGAAATCCAATCCAATCATACTGGGAGGAGGGAGAATGTGCACTGTGGGTGTACCTACAGCATATGGACTACAGCCGTTCAAGAAGACAGCTCACCGCCACCTTCTCAGGGGCAGTTGGGGATGGGTAATAAATGCTGGCCTAGCCAGTGATACCCACATCCCATGAACGAATAAAAAAAATATATCAACCTGTATGGGATGAGGATTTACTTTGAAAGCTGTGTCTGCCAATTGGAGAACAAGAGAGGAAAAGATGTTCAATAGAAAATGGGATTGTCTGTTCTGAATTTCCATCCTGTAGTTAGAGTGATTGATGAATTGTGTAATCTCCTTTAACAGGGAATAAGAACAGGAGGATTTGCGGACAGGAAACTCAAACCAAACTTCATATTGAGATCTGACTCAATTCCTCAGGACTGGAATATCATCGACCTTTGAATGTGGAAGGAGAAATGTCTGTTCTGTCTGTGGTAAAAGATTTCAAACATCGTTGTGACTGGAAAAGCACCGAGACACACACACACAATTGAGTGAGAGTGTTCCAGTGAACTGACTGTGGAAAGGGCTTTAACCAGTTACACAATCTGAAAAAACATCACACGATTCACAGCGGGGAGAAACTGTACACGTGTTCTGTGTGTGGATGAGGCTTCAACTGATCATCCAACCTGGAGAGACCCAGGGACACCTGCAGCATGGAGAAACCATGGAAATGTGGGGACTGTGGGAAGAGATTCAGTTGTCCATCCCACCTAGAAACTCATCGACGCACTCACACTGGGGAGAGACCGTTCATCTGCTCCGTGTGTGGGAAGGGATTTACTCAGCCATCCAGCCTCATGTCACACCAGCGAATTCACACTGAGGAGAAACCTTTTAAATGTTCTGACTGTGGAAGAAGCTTTAGGAGCTCCGGCTGTTTAATTCAACATCAGGGACTTCACACAGGGGAGAGACCGTTCACCTGCTCCGAGTGTGAGAAGAGACTTGCGTCTTCATCTCACCTCACAAAGCACCTACGTGTGCACACGGGGGAGAGGCCATTCACCTGTCCTGAGTGTGGGAAGAGATTCAGGTGTTCATCCAACTTCACTGAACACCTACGTGTGCACACGGGGGAGAGGCCGTTCACCTGCTCTGAGTGTGGGAAGGGATTCACTTGTTCATCCCACCTTGCTGAACACAAGCGAGTTCACACTGGAGAGAAACCATTTGTCTGCTCCATGTGTGGGAAGGGATTCACTACGTCATCCCAGCATCTGACCCACCAGCAGGTTCACACTGAGGAGAGACCATTCACCTGCTCCACGTGTGGGAAGAGATTCAATCGTTCATCCACCCTGCAGAGACACCAGCAAGTTCACACTGGGGAGAGGCCATTCCTTTGCTCCAAGTGTGGGAAGGGATTCACTCAGTCATCCCACCTGCTGAGACACCAGCGAGTCCATAAGGGACTATAGGAGTTTGATTCTGCTGATATTGCTGCTGATAGTCACATGCAGGACTGAACCCTGTTCATTCTGACAGAATTCTGGCTTCCTGAACTGGGGTTTGGTGTCCAATGAATCACCTTTGTGTGTGCCAAGCCCTTGATTTCTCCAGGATAAGAGGAAAGTCATTGAGCTCCTGTTACCGACTGTTCTGTTTTTGGAACTTGATGGGATAGAAAGCTGACAAACCCCTGGATCTCACTGCCTACATTCCAGGATTCGGAAAGAGGTGGCTGCACCGATATTGGATGCTTGTGATTTTCCAAAATTCCCCAGATTCTGGAATGGCAACAATGGATTGGATGGTGGAAAATGTAATCCCAGTATTCAAGAAAAGCAGGAGAGAGGATACGGGGAAACACAAGCCATTTAGCTGGACATCAGTCATCAAGAAAGCACTGGAATCTATTATGAAGGAAGTGGTAACATTGCACTTAGAAAAGGACAATTTAATTAGACAAAGTGAACATGGTTTGATGAAAGGGGAACCGTGTTTGATAAAGCTGATAGAATTTGTTGAGGATGTAACTCGCCGGTTAGATAAAGCGGAACCAGGGAATATAGCATGATTGAACCTTCAAAAGTCATTTGATAAGGTGCCACATAAAACGTTGTTGCACAAGATCAAGGCTCATGGGGTTGGGAGTAGAATATTAGCATGGATAAAGGATTGGTTAAAGGTCAGAATACAAAGATTAGGAATAAACGTCATGTTGAGGTCAGCGGGCTGTTATTCTGTAACAGCACGAGCAGTGTAACTGGGGCTTCATGTATTTGCAGTCTATATTCAGGACTTATTTCAAGGGGGACCAAGTCCCAATGTGTTCAAGTTTGCTGATCATATCAAGCTAGGTGGATAAGTAAGCTGTGAGGAGGACATAAGGAGTCTGCAAAGGGACATGGACAGGTTGAATGAGTAGGCAAGAAGGTGGCAGATTGAGTATAATATGGGAAAATGTGAGGTTATTCACTTGAGTAAGAAGCAGAGAGAAACTGAATATTTCTTGAATGGCGAGAAACTAAATGTTGTTCAGAAGGATTTGAGTTTCCTTGTACAAGAAGCAAAGGAAATGAACATACAGGTGCAGCAAGCAATTAGAAAATAAATGATATGTTAGTGTTGATTCCAAGAGGATTGGAGTACCAGAGTAGGAAGTCTTGCTACAATTGTCCAGGGCTCTAGTGATACCACATCTGGAGCACTGTTTATAATTTCGACCTCCTTACCTAATGAAGGATTCACTTCCTTTGGAGGGATTGTAATGAATGTTCAGTAAATTGATTCCTGGGACAATGGGGCTGTGCTATGAAAAGAGATTGAGTGGACTGGGCCTATACTCTATATTTTAATGGAAGGCTCTGAGAATGTTCACTCGATTGATACCTGGGGTGATGGGGCTGTGCTCTGATGAGAGATTGAGTAGACTGAGCCTATACTCTCTATAGTTTAATGGAAGGCTCTGAGAATGCTCACTAGATTGATCCCTGGGATGATGGGGCTGTGCTATGATGAGAGATTGAATAGACTGGGACTGTACTCTGCAGTTTAATGGAAGGTTCTGAGATTGTTCACTAGATTGATTCCTGGGGCGATGGGATGTGCTATGATGAGAGATTGAGTAGACTGGACTGTACTCTCTGCAGCTTAATGGAAGATTCTGAGAGGCTGTTTCCCAGGCTTGAGAGTCTACAGCCAGGAGGCATCATCTCCGGCCTTTCAGACTGAAACAAGGAATAACTTCCTTCACTCAAAGGGTTGTCAATCTTTGGAATTCCCTACTCCAGAGGATTGTGGATGCTCACTTGTTCACCTGTGTTAGAGGCTGAGATCGACCGGTTTTTGGACTCGAAGGAAATCAAGGGGTTATGAGGTTTGAGTGGGAAAGTCGAGTTGAGATTGAGGATCAGCCATGATCTGATTAAATGTCAGAGCAGGTTTTAGAGTCTGTATGATTTACTTCAGCTCTTATTTCTTACATTTTCCTTTCTAATTCTGGATTATTTCACTTCTCAGACCTTTGGTTACTCTCATGGACACATCCCAGCTCCCCGTACCTTCCAGAGGTTCTCCATCGTGCTGGGCTCAACAGCACGGAGACCACCCTCCAGAAAATTCCACTTGGATGGCCAGGCCATGTCCCCCACATGGATAATGACAGAATCCCCAAGCAGATCGTCAATGGGGAACTGTCTCAGGGTAAACAACATCAAGGTGGTCAGTACAAACGGTATAAGGACACCCTAAAAAAGATCCTTACAAACTTGTGCATTGCAGACACCTCTCTGGGGAAAACACTGCAGCCGATCAGCCCACGTGGAGGCAAACACTGAAATTTGGTTCAGCATGTTTCAAGAACCATCTGCTCCAGACTCACAACATCCGATGTGCCCAGAGGAAGACCAGAGGTGGAGCAGCTGCAGAAGTTCCCCTGGCACCAACAACAACAACATGAACTGTCAGTTCTGTGGGCATCCATGTCGATCCCACATCAGACTCTTCAGTCGTGAGAGGAGCCACAGAAAATGATGCAATCATTGACAGCTTGGACACACTCGAACAACGAGGAGCCTACCCCAACATTACCCGTGTTCCCCGGATCGGGGAACTATACTCTGTATGATTGCAGTGCTGTTAATAAAGTCAGGAAAAGACAATCTATTGTTGTGAGCTTGATTATCTGGTGTCTGAAACCACAAGATTCAACATTTAGAGTCAACAAGATGAACAAGGAAACGCATCACGGCCCAATACTCCAGCTCAACATTCACAGGAGAAAGTCTGTTATCTAACACCTCGAGTGGACAGAACAGAGAAAGATCCCAACTGTAAGAAACAGTCAAATTATTTGTAAATATATTTGAAATGCTGACAGATTCCAACAGTCAGTTTCCATTACATTGACGTCAATGGAAGATGAGAGAGCGGTTATTCTAGAATTATAAAGAACACTAGTTAGATCACAGCTAGAGTACTGAGTACAGTTCTAGTCAGGGGCCCAGATAGAGTGGAAAGGAAGAACCTATTTCATTAACAGAGATGTCAATGACCAGGTGGCAGATTTTTAAAGTCATTGGTGGAAGGATTAACAGGGAGTTGAGGAATGTTTTCACCCAGAGGGTGGTGAGGGTCTAGAACTCACTGTCTGAAAGGGTGGTAGAGGCAGAAAAACTCACATTTAAAAAGTACTCCAAAATGCACTGGAGGTGTAGTTGTAAACTACAGAGCTATGGATTAGGAGCTTGAAAGTGGGATTAGACTGGAGAGATCATTTTCAGGTGGCACAGACATGATGGGCTGAATGGCCTCCTCTGTGCTGTAAATTTCTATGATTCTGTGATGACAAGTGGTCCTCATGTTTTTATCCAAGACAGGCCTCAGCCCAGTCATTTGCTCCACATGTTGATGTGATGGTTCGAGCTAAGAGGTGTGTTCTGGAATCTGTGGTCAGAGGTTGTAATTATTGAGACAGACCCTAATTGAAGAGGGAAACTGAGAAAGGAACTGATTCTCCCACTTGTTAAGGAAACTAGACTGACCCTGGTTAAAATCATATAAAAGGACACAGAGGGCCCTCAGAGCTCAGTAGTAGATGATGTTCAGTGGTGCTGTACAGGCAGGCTGAAGAAGATGGAGACTTGATACAGAAGCTGAGAATAAGAACAGTTGCTGCAGCTGTTTCTGTTACTTGGCGGATCGACACCATCCAGACCGTTGTAGGCAGAGTTGAGTTGGTTCCACAGATGTGTGCCATTTTTGGTGAAGACCATGCCCGTGGAACTCAGGTTGGTTGTGCGCTGCTGTTGGCTGGAGATCAGGCTACATCCTAGAAGAAGAGGAGCTGAAATTCCTTGTGAGGAAGACAGTGTTCTGAGTTGTGACTAAGACTGATGACATATAAGCGAGACGCACTGCCAAGTCAAATCATAAGACCTGTCTTAATTGTATCTGCCATTTAATGTGTAATTTATCATTTATAATTGACTATGATTTGCCTTTTAATTTATGTTAAACTAATGTTGACTTTGTGTTTTAGAGTATAGATGATTAACCATGAAAGTGTTCAGTGTTTGCTTTGCTTGACTCTCGTACAGTAAAAATTCTTCTGTTTAAATTATGGAATCTTGAGTCTTCGTTCTTTCCATAAATAACTGAGATTTCAGATTTCTTCTATTTTGAATAACAAGTTACTGGTCTCTCCTGAGATTATGGCAGGTGCAAGGTATCAGGAACAGTAAATAAAATCTAAATGTCAGTAAGCAGTGATATGATTTATCTGTATCTAGTTCTATGTGAATACCTTTTGCTGAATGGGGCCCTCGCCCAGTGCTCAGGATTGAACACAATATTTGAGCTGAGGATTAATCAGGGATTTATAAAGATTCAGGATAACTTCCTTGTTTTTGTACTCCATGCCTCCATTAATAAACTGAGGATCCCATCAGCATTTTTTAAAACAGCTTGATCAACTTGCCTTATCACAATGAAAGAAGCGTGTCCATTCACCCCAAGTATTTTGTTGCTACACACTCTGTTTCAAATTGTACTATTTAGTTTAAGCTGCATCTCCTCATTCTTCCTTCCAAAATGCATCTCTGACTGTGAATCACTTTAGGATGTTCTGAGGGTGTGAAAGGTGTTAAATGAACACAAGAATTTTCTTTCTCTTTTACAGCTGATTTAAAGTTGTAGATTTTTCTCCAAAGATTAAATTTGGATAAATTAACTATTTTACTGCACAAACAACTTCAGGGAGTCAGTGAATTAAGAGTAAAGATCCCAGACTGCGGTTCTTCAAGGTACACTGCAGACCCAACAGCTCAATCAGCTCCACTCTCAGCTCAGGAGATCTCAACAATCCCACATACTGTCCACAGGGGAGTTCTCCTGGTGCAGTGGGACCAACATTCATGCTTTAACTGACACCAAAAAACTGGATTAATCGGTCACTGTTTTTGTTGTCGATTGCTGTTTGTGGAATCTGACCATGTGCAAACTGGCTATTGTGAAACAGTAACAAATTGTATTTATATAACATGGTTAATGTAATAAAACATCCCAAAGTGCTTTGGGGGAGTTATCATAAAGAAAAAATTAACATTGAGTCACATTGGTCTTTATTTGAACAGATGTCCAAAAGCTGATTAGAGAAGCAGATTTTAACAAGCATCTTTAATCAGGAGAGAGAGCTAGAGGGGTAGAGAGGTTTAAGTAGGGAATTTCAGAGTTTCATGCATGGGCACAGGCACCATTGGGGGAGTAATTAAAATCAGGGATGTTGAAGAGGCCAGAATGAGAAGGGTGCAGATATCTCACAGGATGTGAGAAACTGGAGATTACAGAGATAGGGAGGGACAGGGCAATGGAGGAATTTGAAAACAAGGATGTAAATTTTAAAGTTAAGGCATTGCTTGACCAAAAGCCAATGTAGGTCAGTGAGCACAGAGGTGATGGGTGAATGAGACATGGTCTGAGAAAGCACACGGGCAGCAGAGTTTTGGATAATCTCACATTTCCGTGTTGCGGCAGGGTGAATGTGAGAGGCTGATCAGAAATGTATTGGAATCATCAAGTCTAAAGGTAACACGGACATAGGTGAGGGTTTCAGCAGCAGATGAGCTGGGGTGGGGTGAAGACAGGAGATGTTATGGAGATTGAAATATCTGGTATTAGTGATGGTGTGGATATGTGATCAGTAGCTCATCTTGGGGTCAGCTATGAGACTAAGATTGTGAACAGTGTGGTTCAGCCTCAGACAGTTCCCAGGGAGAGGGATGGATTCGGGAGTTTGGGAACGGAATTTGTAGTGGTGACTGAAGACAATGGCTTTGGTCTTCCCAATTTTTAATTGGAGGAAATTTCTACTCATCCAGTGCTGGATGTCGGCTAAGCAGTTTGATAAGCAGTGGAGGAATGGAGAGGGATGGTGGTGAGGTAGAGCTGGGCGTTGTCAGTGTACATGTGAAAACTAACACGGTGCTTTTGGATGATGTCGCCTAGTGGCAGCTTGCAGATGAGAAATAGGAGGGGCCAAGGATAGATCCTTGGGGAACACCAACTTCAAGGACTTTGGAGAGGAAAGGGAGATTGGAGATGGGGTAGTAATATTTGCAAAGACAGTGGTGTCAAAGGTTTTTTGGGTGGATGATGAGGGTGAATTTAAAGGGGAGAGGGACAGTATCAGAAGAGAGACAGAGCCATTAACAATATCAGATAACGTAGGGAAGTTGGGTGATCAGTGCTTTAAGTGGGGAAAGAGTAAAGGGAGAAGGCAGGTCTCATGGACAAGGTGAGCAATGAGGGGGTATGATGGGAGGTAGGAGGGAAACCAGAGAAAGATGTGAGTTCAGACAAGGGGGAAGTTTAAAGACAGAATGACCCAGTGGGCTAATGAAAGGGAGGGAAGCAGCTGATCATATTGTCTCAATCTTAATGACAAAGAAACTCCATGAGAACCTAACACTTGTTGTTGGAGGTGTGGATAGAGGAGACGGGGGAGAGGGAGAGCCCTTCAAAAGGAACTAACTTGTTTCAGAGATACTAAAAAGACATGACACAGTGTGATTATCACAAAGAAAAGAAACTTGATCTTTGTCCAGAATATTAGCCTCTATAACTTGGGTGGGGTGGAGTCTATTAACAGACCCAATGAACATAGTTCAGTCCTCGATGTGATTAACAGCAAAATCCAATCACTGTTGTAACTTGTGAGCTCGCTGGTGTCTCAGCAGGTTAGATGATTGAGTAAATCCCTTTCCACAATCAGAGCAGGTGAATGGCCTCTCCCCAGTGTGAACTCGCTGGTGTCTCAGCAGGTTGGATGACTGAGTGAATTCCTTCCCACAATTGGAGCAGGTGAACAGCCTCACCCCACTGTGAACTCGCTGGTGTCTAAGCAATGCAGATGACTGAGTGAAACACTTCCCACACTCAGAGCAGGTGAATGGCCTCTCCCCAGTGTGAACTCGCTGGTGTCTCAGCAGGGTGTATGACTGAGTGAATTCCTCTCCGCACTCAGAGCAGGTGAATGGCCTCTCTCCAGTGTGAGTGCGCTGGTGTACAGCAAGGTGAGATGATCGTCTGAACCCAGTCCCACAGTCAGAGCACCTGAACGGTCTCTCATCAGTGTGAACTTGTTGATGGTACATCAGTTCCTGAGAACTTTTATAACACTTCCCGCAGTCCAGACATTTAAAAGGTCTCTCATTGGTGTGAACTCTTTGGTGTGTCATCAGGTTGGAAGAATTAATGAATCCCCTCCCACACACACAGCAGGTGAACGGTCTCTCCTTAGTGTGAACTCGATGGTGTGTCCGCAGGGTGTATGAGTGAGTGAATCCCTTTCCACACACAGAGCAGGTGAACAGTCTCTCCCTAGTGTGAACTCGATGGTGTGTCCACAGAGTGGATGACTGAGTGAATCCCAATCCACATACAGAGCAGGTGAATGGCCTCTCCCCAGTATGAACTCGCTGGTGTGTCAGCAGAGTGGATGACTTTGTGAACCCCATTCCACATACAGAGCAGGTGAACGGCCTCTCTCCAGTGTGTACTCGCTGATGAGTTTCCAGTTCTGATGGGTAATTAAATCCCTTCCCACAATCGCCACATTTCCACGGTTTCTCCCTGTTGAGACTGCATTTATGTTTTGACAGACCAGATGATTGGTTGAAGCTTTGACCACATACAGAACACATGTACAGTTTCTCCCCACTGTGAATGGTGCTTGTTCCTTCCATGTTCAAATTCTGATGATACTCATGATAAATTGGGCAACTCCATCAAATCCTGGTGCGATATTTCGGAAATCCTCACTTTCTAATACCCTGTCAAATTGATTGAAAACAGGGAAAAAAAGAGTGAGAAAGAACCCACAAAAAACGCAAAGGCAGGTTGTGAAATTGAGCTGATTGAATCTGGCAATTTGTGAGGCCAGCACCAGGAAAACGTGACCGTGAAAACTGCTGGATTGTCATCAAAACCCAAGTGGTTCACTAATGTCCTTCAGGGAAGAGAAGTGTGGGTGTGGACCTACACACAACTCTGGCCTCTATGGGAGGGATGAAAGGGAGAGAGAAAGAGATGGGAGAGGCAGGAGGCAAAGGAGGGGGATTCTTTATATCGACAACTTGACCAGAAATACAGAACCTCCTAAACCCTCAACCTCCACCTCCTAGAAGGACCAGAGTAGCAGAGGACCAGGGTAGCAGGTGTATGTGAACACCATCACCTCCAAGTTCCCCTCCAAGTCACAGACCATCCTGACTTGTCTGACATCCTGTACTGGATGAACAGAAATTTCCTCCATTTAAATATTGGGAAGATTGAAGCCATTGTCTTCAGTCCCCATTACAAACTCCACTCCCTAATCAATGACTCCATCCCTCTCCCCGGCAACTGTCTGAGACTGAATCAGACTGTTTACAACTATGGAGTCATCTTTAAAACCAAGTCGAGCTTTCAACTACATACCTGTTACATCCCCAAGACCGCCTGTTTCCACCTTGTAAACATCGTCTGACTCCACCCTAGTCTCAGCTTATCTGCTGCTAAAATTCTCAACCATTCATTTGTTATATCGAGATTTAACAATCCTAACGCACTCCCAGCCAGCCTCCCACATTAATCCTCTCTGTAATCTTGAGGTCATCCAAAACTCTGCTACCCATGCGCTTATTCGCACCAAGTCTTGTTCACCCATCACCTCTGCCTTTTTTAAAATTTCTTTTACAGGATGTGGGTGTCACTGGCTAGGGCAGCATTTATCACCCATCCCTAATTGCCCTTGAGAAGGTGGTGGGGAGCTGCAGCTCACGTTGCAGTCCATGTGGTGCAGGTACACCCACGGTGCTGCTAGGAAGGGAGTTCCAGCATTTTGACCCAGTGACAGTGAAGGAACAACAATATATTTCCAAGTCAGGATGGCGAGTGACTTGGAGGAGTACTTCCAGCTGGTGGTGTTCCCATCTATCTGCTGCCCTTGTCCTTGTAGATAGTACTGGTTGTGGGTTTGGAAGATGCTGTCAAAGAAGCCTTGGTGAGTTGCTGAAGAGCACCTTGTAGATGGTACACACTGCTGCTGCTGTGCATCAGTGATGGAGGGAGTGAATGTTTAAGTGACTGGAGCGCCAGTTAAGTGAGATGCTTTGTCCTGGATGGCATTGAGCTTTGAGTGTTGTTGGAGCTGTTCTCATCCAGGCAACTGATAATCCAATATTCCATCACATTCCTGGCTTGTACCTTGTGGATGGTGAATCGGCTTTGGTGAGTCAGGAGGCGAGTTACTCTCCACAGAATTCCCAGCCTCTGACCTGCCCTTGTAGATCCAGTATTTATATGGCTGGCCCAGTTCAGTTTCTGGTCAATGGTAACCCCCAGGATATTGATAATGGGGGATTCAACGATGATAATGCCACTGAATGTCACAAGGAGATTGTCAGCTTCATGCTTGTTAGTGATGGTCATTGCCTGACACTTGTGAGGCACGAATGTTCACCCTTCGACCCTGTGCTCACTAACCTACAAAGGCTCCAGGTTAAGAAACTCCAAAATTTTAAATTTCCCATCCTTGCTTTCAAATCCCTTCAGGGTGACTGCTCGCCATAACTCTGTAACCATGGTGACTGCCAGCCATAACTCTACAATCATGGTGACTGCCCGCTATAACTCTGTAATCTCCTCCAACCTCACAAGCTTTCCAGATATCTGTGCTTCTTCTAATTCTGACATCCTGAGCTCTCCTGATTTTAATTGTTCCATCTTTGGCGACCACATCTTCAGCTGCAAAGACCATAAGCTGTGGGATTTCCTCCCTAAACCCCTCCACTTCTCGAACTCACTTTCTTCCTTTAAGAATCACCTTAAAACCTTTCTCTTTGACCAAGCCTTTGGCCATCTGCCCTCATATCTCCTTGCATGTCAAATGTTGCTTTCTAAAACTCCTGTGAAACACCTTGGAAAGGTCTATTACATGAATCGCACTATATAAATACAAATTGTTGCTGATCTGAACATATATCTCGGTTCCTTCATCATCGTTGTAACTCCTTACCTCACATCATTGTGGGAGCATCTTCACCACATGGACTGCAGTGGTTCAAGAAGGTCAAACATCATCTTCTCCACAAGTAACTGGGGATGAGTAATATCTGCTGTTGGTCATATTAGTGAAAGGGCAGGGGTGTGGGATTAGCTGATTTGCTCCTGCAGAGAGACAGCACGGGCACGATGTACTGAATGGCCTCTGTCTGTATTGTAACCATTCAATGAATCAATGATAAAGAACCGACACTGGAGACCAGGGACCAACCTCTGGAACCAATGCCCAACCTGTTACAAACCGGCTCTTCATTGATCTGGGAGCTGCGGCCCCGCTCGGTGCAAACGGGGGAGGGGGACCTGTCAGTTTATTTCCGGGGTTTGCGGTTTACACAACATGTTTCCGGAGCCTCTCCGTCCACCCGCGGGATCCATCGCTCCCTCCACCCCGCCATCCCCACCCCTTTACCCAAAGTGGACCCGTCTCCCCATCGCCATTACCCGCACTGCGCATGTTCCAGTCGCAGACGGCCCCGCCCCTCATTCACTCCGATTGGTTGGAGGGCCAGCCGCCCTCGCTGGGTCCTCCAATCCCGCCCCTCTTCCTATTGGTCCGGAGCTGCCGTCAATCACCCGGGTATTGTGACGGTTACAAACGCTGAGAGCGGCCACAGACTCAGCCTGACTTGCTGATTCTTGGCAGCATTTTCTGTTTGGGAATTAGAGCTAGAGATGGACGGTCAGTTCCCCTCTGTCCGGGGGGAATTCACACTCATTTCCCCACTGCAGTGATTATCACGTTTATTTTGACCCAGCGACAGGATAAAAACAAAAACCTGCGGATGCTGGAAATCCAAAACAAAAACAGAATTACCTGGAAAAACTCAGCAGGTCTGGCAGCATCGGCGGAGAAAAAGAGTTGACGTTTCGAGTCCTCATGACCCTTCCACAGAACTGAGCTAATATAAGGAGAGGGTTGAAATATAATCTGGTTTAAGGTGGGGCATGTGGAGGGGGGGTGTGGTGGTTGAGACGTTGGGGGCGGGAGCAATAGTGTGGTTGTAGGGACAAGCAAGCAGTGATAGGAGCAGATAATCAAAAGATGTCACAGACAAAAGAACAAAGAGGTGTTGAAGGTGGTGATATTATCTAAACGAATGTGCTAATTAAGAATGGATGGCAGGACACAAAAGGTACAGCTCTAGTGGGGGTGGGGTGGAAAGACTAGCGGGGCATAAATGATTTAAAAATAATGGAAATAGGTGGGAAAAGAGAAATCTTTATAAATTATTGGAAAAAAAACAAAAAGGGGGAAGAAACAGAAAAGGGATGGGGATGAAGGAGGGAGTTCAAGATCTAAAGTTGTTGAATTCAATATTCAGTCCGGAAGGCTGTAAAGTGCCTAGTCGGAAGAAGAGGTGCTGTTCCTCCAGTTTGCGTTGGGCTTCACTGGAACAATGCAGCAAGCCAAAGACAGGCATGTGGGCAAGAGAGCAGGGTGGAGTGTTAAAATGGAAAGCGACAGGGAGGTTTGGGTCATTCTTGCGGACAGACTGCAGGTGTTCTGCAAAGCGGTTGCCCAGTTTACGTTTGGTCTCTCCAATGTAGAGGAGACCGCATTGGGAGAAACGAATGCAGTAGACTAAGTTGGGGGAAATGCAAGTGAAATGCTGCTTCACTTGAAAGGAGTGTTTGGGCCCTTGGACGGTGAGGAGAGACAAAGTGAAGGGACAGGTGTTGCATCTTTTGCGTGGGCATGGGGAGGTGTCATAGGTGGGGGTTGAGGAGTAGGGGGTGATGGCGGAGTGGACCAGGGTGTCCCAGAGGGAATGATCCCTACAGAATGCCGATAGGGGGGGGTGGGTGAAGGGAAGATGTGTTTGGTGGTGGCATCATGCTGGAATTGGCGGAAATGGCAGAGGATGATCCTTTGAATGCGGAGGCTGGTGGGGTGATAAGTGAGGACAAGGGAGACCCTATCATGTTTCTGGGAGGGAGGAGAAGGCGTCAGGGCGGATTCGCGGGAGATGGGCCAGATACGGTTGAGGGCCCTGTCAACAACCATGGGTGGAAAACGACAGGATGTTGAGTGACTTGGAGGGCAACTTCCAGGTGGTAAAAACAAAATACTGTGGATGCTGGAAATCTGAAACAAAAACAGGAAATGCTGGAAAAACTCAGCAGATCTAACAGCATCTACAGAGAGAATAAATACACAATTAACGCTTCGAGTCTGTATGACTCTCCTTCCAGGTGATGGTGTTCCCATATGCCTGCTGCACTTGTCCTTCTAAATGGTAATAGTCATTGGTTTGGAAGGTGGTGTCGAAGGAGTGTCCTGCAGTGCTTCTTGGAGATACACGGCTGATACTATGTGTCAGTGGCTAGAGGGGCGGCAAGTTCTGGAGCACCAAGTCTTCAGTACTATTGCCAGAATTTTGTCAGGGCCCATAGCCTTTGCAGTATCCAGTGCCTTCGGCCACTTCTTGACAGCACTTGGAGTGAATTCAATTGGCTGAAGACTGGCATCTGTGATGCTGGGGACCTCCGGAGGAGCCCGAGATGGATCATCCACTCGGCACCTCTGGCTGAAGATTGTAGAAAATGTTTCAGCCTTATCTTTTGCACTGATGTGCGGAGCTCTTCCATCATTGAGGATGGGGATATTTGTGAAGCCTCCTCCTCCAGTAAGTTGTTTAATTGTCCACAACCATTCATGACTGGATGCGGCAGGACAGCAGAGCTTGGATCTGGTCCGTTGGTTGTGGGATTGCTCAGCCCTGTCTATCACTTGCTGCTTATGCTGTTTAGCACACAAGTAGTCCTGTGTTATAGCTTCAAAAGGTTGAAACCTTATCTTTAGGTATGCCTGGTGTTGCTCCTGGCATGCCCTCCTGCATTCTTCATTGAACCAGTGTTGGTCCCCTGGCTTGATGGTAATAGTAGAGTGGGGGATTTGCCAGGCCATGGGGCTACAGATTGTTTTCGAGTGCAATTCTGATGCTGCTGATGGCCCACAGTGCCTCATTGATGCCCAGTGTTGAGTTGCTAGATCTGTTCAAAATCTATCCCATTTAGCATGGTGGTAGTGCCACCGTGGAGGATCTCATCAATGTGAAGGTGGGACTTTTTCTCCATAAGGTCTGTGTGGCGGTCACTCCTACTGATACTGTCATGGACAGTTGCATCTGTGGCAGGCAGGTTGATGAGGATGAGGTCAAGTATGTTCTTCCCTCTTCTTGGTTCCCTCACCACCTGCCGCAGACTCAGTGTAGCAGCTATGTCAGTTCGGTCTCGGTCAGCTGAGTCAGTAGTGGTACTACTGAGCCATTCTTAGTGATGGACACTGAAGTCCCTCACCCAGAGTACAGAGTGATGTTCAACATGGAGGAGCACTCATTCATCAGCTGAGGGAGGGTGTTACGTGGTAATCAGCAGGAGGTTTTCTTGCCCATGTTTGACCTAATGCCATGAGACTTCATGGGGTCTGGAGTCGACGTAGAGGGCTCTCAGGGCAACTTCCTCTTGGCTGTATACCACTGTGCCGCCACCTCTGCAGGGCCTGTCCTTCCATGGGAATGGACACACCCAGGGATGGTGATGTCGGGTGGGGGTGGAGAAGTGGGCAAGGAGAAGTATCAAAAAAAGTACAAACCTGAGAGCTGAACCAGGGTTAATGGGACACCGAATGGAGCGGATGCGGAGCTGGGTGGAGCAGACCAGCTGATCACAATCGGGGGAGGGGGCGGTGACTGATGTGTGCTCCAACTAATAGGGAGAGGGTGGGCGGAACTGGAGGACAGATTGGGTGTGGGTCCTCCAACCAATGGCGGTGTGGCGGGGGCGGGGTGTGGTGTGGAGCTCAGGTGCGCTGATGCAGATTGTGAGGCGCTGTCCCCAGGTGAGAGCAGCTGAGGCAGCGCAGAGCTGGGACTGGAAACTGGGGCTGTTCTGGGACAGGGGGCTGAGGGGGAGGGGCATCACAGGCAAAAATAATACAATAATTAAAATGTTTATATATTATTTATTAATTATAGATATATATATAAAAGTGTAAATTGATAAACTTTTAAGAGAATGTGGAACAACAGCAACCTGACCGAGAACCAAACTGTGAGTCTGCCAAGCCCGCGTCCTCAGCACATTCCTCGACAGTGGTGAGACCTGCACAACATACGCTGGGCAGGAGAAAAGGCTGAACCGTTTCCACCTTCACTATCTCAACACGTTTCCTCAGCACCTCACAGTCATCAACTCGGAGGCCCTGGCACACACTAATTCCATCAACAGCCGCTCATTACAAAGTAAAAGTGCTGGCTCAGCCACGTCCATCGGATAGATGATGGCTGTTTACCCAGAGCTCTTCTGTAGGTGAACTGGCCACTGGGTAACAATCCTCCGGACATCCAGGTCTCCACTGCAAGGAGGATATGAAGGTGGAGGAGATTGACACTGACAACGGGGAGACAGTTGCCAATAGTTGTGACCTCTGGAGGCTGACTGCTTGGAAGGGCCTTGGAAGTGGTGTGAAGAAACGGAAAGCTCAGCTGGCTGAGATGAGGGCCCAGAGCAAACAGAGGCCAGTGAATCCTGCACCTTCTCAGCCCACTGCCTTTATTTCCAGCACATGGAGCAGAGGCCTCCATGACAGAGTAGGGCCCTCAGCCACACCATATTATGCTTAACACAGAGTTCACCACCACAGCACAAAACAGCCCTTGACATTCAATGGCATTACCATCGTTGAATCCCCCAGTCTCAACATCCTGGGGGTTGCAATTGACCAGAAACTGAACTGGACTATCCATATAAATACTATGGCTACAAGAGCAGGTCAGAGGCTAGGAATCATGTGCGAGTAACTCACTTTGTGACTCCCCAAAGACTGTCCACCATCTACAAGGCACAAGTCAGGAGTGTGATGGAATACTCCCATTTGCCTGGATGAGTGCAGCTCTATCAACACTGAAGAAGCTCAACACCATCCAGAATAAATCAACCTGCTTGATTGGCACCCCATCCACCACCTTAATCATTCACTCCTTCCACCACTGATGCACAGTAGCAGCAGTGTGTTCCATCTGCGAGATGCACTGCAGCAACTCACCAAGGCTCCTTTGACAGCACCTTCCAAACCCACAACCTCTGCCATCTAGAAGAGCAAGGGCTGTGGACACATGGGAGCACCACCACCTGGAAGTTCCCCTCCAAGCCACTCACTATCCTGACTTGGAAATATATCGCTGTTCCTTCACTGTTGCTGGGTCAAAATCCTGGAACTCCTTCCCTAGAAGCACTGTGGATGTACCTATACATATATAATGTTCACAGCCATCCAATCCTCTGGGAACTCGCCTATATCTAGTGAGGATTGGAAAATGATCCTCAGAGCATCTGCTATTTCCTCCCTGGCTTCCTTCAACAGCCAGAGATACAATCCATCCGGCCCCGGTGATTTATCCACCTTCAAGAATGCTGGAAATCTGAAATAAAAGCAGAAAATGGCGGAAAAACTCAGGTCTGGCAGCATCTGTGCAGAGAGAAATGGAGTTAACATTTCATGTCCAACATGACTCTTCTTCAGAACCCTTTGATATCCAAGGAATCTGAAGCACTCCCTTCTGCAGGAATTCCCCTTTGATAATTCTGAAGAAGAGTCATTTTGGGCTGGGAACATTATTTCTATTTCTCTCTCCATAGATGCTGCCAGACCTGCTGAGTTTTTCCAGCATTTACAGTTTTTATAAATTTTTTATTCTTTCACCAGATGTGAGCATCGCTGGCAAGACCACCATGTGTTGCCCATCCATAATTACCCTTGAGAGGTGTTGGTGAGTTGCCTTCTTGAACTGCTTCACTCCATGTGGTGTAGGTACATGCTCAGTGCTGTTAGGGAAGGATTTCCAGGATTTTGACCCAGTGACAGTGACAGCGAAGGAACCATGACATAATTCCAAGTCAGTATGACGTGTGTGGCTTGAAATGGAATTTCCAGGTGGTGCTGTTCCCCTGCATCTGCTGCCCTTGTCCTTCTAGGTGGTACAGGTCACAGGTTTGGAAGGAGCCTAGGTGAGTTGCTGCAGTGCATCTCATAGATGGTACACACTGCTGCCTCTATGCATTTGTGGTGGAGTAAGTGAATGTTTTAAGGCTGGCTGGCCAAGGTGCTGGGTATTCAAAAAAAGGTACCAGGCGTGAACATATTCCTTTGTTGCAGAGAAGGGGTCCCTGCGTATAAATATATCTCACTTCTAGCAAGCATAATTTTTTTTATTTGTTCATGGTGTGTGGGTGGCTAGGCCAGCATTTGTTGCCCATCCCTAATTGCCCTTGTTCAGAGTGCATTTTTTTTAAGAGTCACCCACATTGCTGTGGATCTCGAGTCACATGTAGGCCAAATCAGGTAAGGACAGCAGATTTCCCTCCCTAAAGGACATTAGCGAACCAGATGGCTTTTTAACTCCAGATATTTATTAAATTCAAATCCACCATCTGTCGTGGTGGGATTCAAACCCGGGTCCCCAGAGCATTTCCCTGGGTCTCTGGATTACCAGTTCAGTGACACTATGCCACCGCCTCCTCATGAGCCATTTATAAGCTGGACTGATGTTAAGCACACTCAGGATTGTGCAGCAAGTGCTGGCCAATCATGGAATCATATCTCAGAGTACTAGATCAAGGCAGGTTAATGTGGAGCTGGAGAATTGCTGCAGGAGGGCTTCAGATTCATGGGCATCAACATCAGTTCTGAGGAATGAGGCACCTGTTCAAGATGGATGGATTGCACTTCAGCAGAGGTGTGACTAGGGCCCTTGTGCGTAGGTTTACTAGTGCAATGGGGGAAGGTTCAAATTACTTTTACAGGGTGAAGGACAAAATCATTGTTCCTTCCACTGGGGTCACTTAAAGAAACATTTCCCCAATTATTTAGTTTACTTTTCAATAGTTGTTACATTGAAGTCTGGTGTCAATTACACCAGAAGATGGAAATGACACACAACATGTCCCTGATATTAAGGTCAGCCTAACAGTTCTCCCTCCCCACTCTCTGTATTATTATTTTATGGAAGCTGGACAGATTCCCACACATGCCATTGGGCATTTTGCAATTGGATTCATTCATCCTGGTTTTGATTGGCTCTCTTGCTCTTTACTTCATGCTCTGTGACGGTTCCCGTGTATTTGGTTCCCGGCTGCAGGCAGCACCTAGTTTAGCTTTATTCGGCGCATCTGTGGTCTGTGATGTCACGTTCATAAAGATTTTTTCACGCAGAGAAGACCATCCCAAGGTGTTTGGTAATGTGTAATAAATGGGAGAGGATTAATTTATGAACTCAGAGTAAAGGAGCCTCTAGGTAGCAGCGAACATAACATGATTGTATTTTGCATTTGGTTTGTCGGAGACAAGAGTGTGTCTAAGACAAGTGTTTTAAACTTCAATAAAGGCAATTACAAGGGTACGAAGATGGGGCTGGTGAAAGTGAACTGGGAAATTAGGTTAAGGGTAGGTCAGTAGAAATACAGCGGCAGACATTTAAGGAGATGTTTCATAGCGAAGGTAAATTCCGGTGAGAAAGAAAGACTTTCGGAGAAGTATTTGCTGTCCATGGCTAACTAAAGAAGTTAAAGATAACAAATTGGAAAAAAAAAGCTTACAATTCTGCGAAGATTAGTAGTAGGTCATAAGGTCATACAAAATTTAAAAAGCAGCAAACAATGACTGAGAAAATGAGGGAGAAATTAGATTCTGAGAAGAATTCAGCTGGAGATATAATAACAGTTAGTAAGAGTTTCTACAAGTCTTGAAAAAGGAAAAGAGTAACTAAAATGAGTGCTGGTCCTCTAGGGAGTGAGTCTGGAGAATTAATAATGGAAAATAAGGAAATGGCGCAAGTGTTGAACAAATTTTGTGTCTGTCTTCACTGCAAAAGAGACAACTAACATCCTAAAAATACTTGTAAATCAAGAGGTGAAAGGGAGGGAGGAACTTAAAATCACCAGGGAAAGGGGACTGAGAACACTATTAGAACAAAAGGCTGACAAGTTCACAGTACCTGATGGACTTCATCCTAGGGTCTTAAAAGAAGTGGTTGTGGAGATATTAGATGCACTTGATATAATTTTCCAAAATTCCTTTGATTCTGGAAAGGTCCCATCTGATTGGAAAATAGCAAGTGTAACTCTTCCAATCAAGATAGGAGTGAGACAGAAAGCAGGAAAACATAGACCAGTTAGCTTAACATCTGTCATGGGAAAAAAATCTAGGATCTATTATTAAGGAGGTTATAGCAAGGCACTTAGAAAATCTTAATGACATCAGGCAGAGTCAACACGGTTTTGTAAAAGGGAAATCGTGTTTGGCTAATTTAATAGAGTTCTTTGGGGAAGTAACAAGCAACAAGGATAAAGGGGAACCTGTAGCTGTGATATACTTGGATTTCTAACTGGCATTTGATAAGGTGCCACATCAAAGGTTATTACGCAAAATAAGAGCTCATGGTGAGGGGGTAACATTAGCATGGACAGAGGATTAGTTATCTAACAGGAAGCAAAAAGAAGGGATAAATGGGTCATTTCTGGGTTGGCAAGATGTAACTATTGGAGCATCACAGGGATCAATGTTAGGGTCTCAACTATTTACAATCTATATCAATGACTTGGATAAAGGGACTGAATATTTGGTTGCTAAATTTGCTGATGACATAGGTAGGAAAGTAAGTAGTGAAGAGGACATAAGGAGTCTGCAAAGGGATGTAGATAGGTTAAGTGAGCAGGAAAAAAATTGGCAGATGGAGTACAATGTGGGAAAATGTGAACTTGTCCACTTTGGCAGGAAGAATAGAAAAGCAGCATATTATTTAAATGGAGAGAGATTTCAGAACTCCACAGTATAGTGGGATCTGGGTGTCCTAATATATGAATCACAAAGTCAGTACGCAGGTACAGCTAGTGATTAGGAAGACAAATGGAATGTTATCATTTATTCAAGGGGAATGGAATCGAAAAGTAGGGATGTTTTGCTGTAGTTTACAGGATGTTGGTGAGACCTCATCAGGAGTACAGTTTACAGTTTTGGTCTCCTTGCTAAAGAAAGAATATAATTGCATTCAGAGAAGTTCAGAGGAGGTGCACTGGACTGATTCCTGGGATGAAGGTGTTGTCTTATAAGGAAAAGTTGGATAGGTTGTACCTGTATTCTTTGGCTTGAGGAGAATCAGAGGTCTTATTGAAATATATCACATCCTGAGGGGATTGAACGGAGTGGATACTGAAAGGATGTTTCCCCTTATGGGAGAGAGTCTATGACAAGAACTAGGGGCACAGTTTAAAAATAAGGGTTTTCCATTTAAGGAAACAAGGAGAGTTTTTTCTCAGAGGGTTGTTAGTCTCTGCAGCTCTCTTGCCCAGAGAGCAGTGGATGTTGGGTTATTGAATATTTTTAAGGATGAATTGGACAGATTCTTGATTGACAAGGAAGTCAAGCAGTATCGCGTGTCAGCAAGAAAGTAGAGTTAAGGCTACAATCAGATCAACTCTGATTTTATCAAATGGCAGAGCAGGCTCAAGAGGCCCAATGGCCTACTCCAGCTCCTAATTCGTATGTTTGTACGTTTCACAGGAGCGATGACCACAGGCCACATAAAGAGATATTAAGGTGCTAAACTGAGGGCCTATCCAACCTCTCAGGTGATGTAAAATAGGAAAAGAGGAGCAGGAGTAGGCCATTCAGCCCCTTTAGCTTTCTCTGCCATTCAACTAGATCATGGCTAATTATAGCAGGGAGTTCTTCCCGGTATCCTGGCCAATATTTTACTCCCAACCAATCTCACTAAAAACAGATCATCTCTGGTCATTATCAGATTGCTGTTGAGGAAGTGAGAGACCTTGGAGTGTAGGTCCACAGGTCCTTGAAGGTGGTAGGACAGGTGGACAAGGTGGTGAAGAAAGCATATGGAATGCTTTCCTTTATTGGGCGAGGTATTGAATACAAAAGCAGGGATGTAATTATGGAGCTGTATACAATGCTGGTTAAGCCACAGCTGGGATTCTGTGTACTGTTCCGGTCACCACATTACAGGAAGGACATAATTGCTCTGGAGAGAATGCAGAGGAGATTTATAAGAACGTTGTAGGGGCTTGAAAATTGCAGCTATGAGGAGAGATTGGATAGGCTAGGGTTGTTTTCCTTGGAACAGAGGAGACAAAGAGGTGACCTATTTGAAGGTTAACGCACAGACAGACCCTCCGTCTCCACAACCCTCTCCTCTAATTCTGGCCCCCTGTGCATCCCCCATTTCAATCACTGCACCATTGGTGGTCGTGCCGAGAAGCTCTAGAATAGACTACAAGGCATGATGGGAGAAGGGAGAGAAACTGGAGAAAGGTGTGAGTTCAGGGCTCGGGTAAGAAGGAACTTTGGAGATAGTTTGGTCCAGTGCACTAGTTTAAGGGAGGGAAACAGCAGAGGCAGCTGATTGGATTGTTTCAATCTTAGTGACAAAGAAATTCCATGATCTCCTCATACTTGTTGGAAGGTGAGGATGGGTGAGACGGGGAGTGGAAGAAGCCTTCAAAAGTAATTAACTTGTGTTAGAAATATTAGAAAGATTCAACACAATGTTTTCAACACAAAGCTGATTTATTTTGAATTTTATCTAAAATATTAGCCCATGTAACTGTGGTGGAAATTATTAACATCAGTAGAAACAGACCCAATGAATACTGTTCAGTCCTCTGTGATTACCAACAAAATCCAATCACTCTAGTTACTTGTGAATTCGCTGGTGTCTCATCAGGTTGGATGACTGTGTGAATCTCTTTCCACACTTGGGGCAGATGAATGGTCTCTCCCCAGTGTGAACTCGCTGATGTGTCAGTAGGGTGGATGACTGAGTGAATCCCTTCCCACAGTTGGGACAGGTGAACGGCTTCTCCCCTGTGTGAACTCGCTGGTGTACAGTGAGATCAGATGATGTCTTGAACCCAGTCCCACAGTGAGAGCACCTGAATGGTCTCTCGTCAGTGTGAATACGTTGATGGCGCATCAATTCCCCAGAACTTTTAAAACAGTTTCCGCAGTCCAGGCATTTAAAAGGTCTCTTATCAGTGTGAACACGTTGATGGGACATCAGCTCCCTGGAATTTTTATAGCACTTTCTGCATTCTGGGCATTTGAAGGGTCTCTTATCAGTGTGAACACTCTGGTGATTCAGCAGGGTGGATAACTGAGTGAATCCCTTCCCACAGTCAGAGCAGGTGAAAGGTTTCTCTCCAGTGTGGACTCGCTGGTGTGTCAGCAGGTTGGATGACTGAGCGAATCCCTTCCCACAGTCAGAGCAGGTGAATGGCCTCTCCCCGGTGTGAACTCGCTGGTGCTCAGTGAGTTGAGATGACTGTCTGAATCCAGACCCACAACGAAAGCACCTGAATGGTCTCTCGTCCGTGTGAACACGTTGATGGAGCATCAGGTCCCGGGAACTTTTAAAGCATTTCCCACAGTCTGAGCATTTAAAAGGTCTCTCGTCAGTGTGAACTCGCTGGTGCGTCAGCAAGTCAGATGACCGAGCGAATCCTTTCCCACACTTGGAGCAAGTAAATGGTCTCTCCCCAGTGTGAACTCGCTGATGTCTCAGCAGGTTAGATGACTGAGCAAATCCCTTCCCACAGTCAAAGCAGGTGAATGGTCTCTCACCTCTGTGAACTCGCTGGTGTCTCAGCAGACTGGATGACTGAGTGAATCCCTTCCCACATACGGAGCAGGTGAATGGCCTTTCTCCAGTGTGACTGCGTCGGTGAGTTTCCAGGTCAGATGGAAATTTGAATCCCTCCTCACAGTCTCCACATTTCCACAGTTTCTCTCCACTGTGAATGGTGCTTTTTCCTTCCATGTTCAAAATCCGATGATATTCAGGTTTCAATAAATTGGGCGACTCTCTCAGATTCTGATGTGATGTTTGGTTTGAGTTTCCTGACTGAAAAATTCTCCCTGTGAAATTGATTTAAAACAGAAAAAAGGGAGTGAGAGAGAACGCATAGAAACACAAAGGCAGGTTGTGAAATTGAACTTAATGATTCTGGTAATTTTTGGGGCCAAAACGAGGAAAAAACTACCATGAAAGTTGTCGGATTTTTTGTAAAAACCCAACTGGTTCATTAATGTCCTTCAGGGAAGGGAACCTGCCTCCAGTCTGGGCTACACAAGACTCTGGCCTCTATGAGAACACTAGGGGAAGGCGGTGACATAGTGGTTTTGTCACTGGACTGGTAATCCAGCGACCCAAGTAATGCTCTGAGGATCCGGGTTTGAATGCTACCACGGCAGATGGTGAAATTTGAATTCAATAAAAATCTGGAATTAAAAGTCTAATAATGACCATGAAACCATTGTTAAAAAAAAAAAACAAAAAAACTGCGGATGCTGGAAATCCAAAACAAAAACAGAATTACCTGGAAAAACTCAGCAGGTCTGGCAGCATCGGCGGAGAAGAAAAGAGTTGACGTTTCGAGTCCTCATGACCCTTCGACAGAACTTGAGTTCGAGTCCAGGAAAGAGCTGAAATATAAGCTGGTTTAAGGTGTGTGTGTGGGGGGCGGAGAGATAGAGAGACAGAGAGGTGGAGGGGGTTGGTGTGGTTGTAGCGACAAACAAGCAGTGATAGAAGCAGAATATCAAAAGATGTCAACAACAATAGTACAATAGAACACATAGGTGTTAAAGATAAAGTTGGTGATATTATCTAAACGAATGTGCTAATTAAGAATGGATGGTAGGGCACTCAAGGTATAGCTCTAGTGGGTTTTTTTTTTTTTTATTTTATATAATGGAAATAGGTGGGAAAAGGAAAATCTTTATAATTTATTGGGAAAAAAAAAAAGAGAAGGGGGAAACAGAAAGGGGGTGAGGATGGGGGAGGGGACTCACGACCTAAAGTTGTTGAATTCAATATTCAGTCCGGAAGGCTGTAAAGTCCCTAGTCGGAAGATGAGGTGTTGTTCCTCCAGTTTGCGTTGGGCTTCACTGGAACAATGCAGCAAGCCAAGGACAGACATGTGGGCAAGAGAGCAGGGTGGAGTGTTAAAATGGCAAGCGACAGGGAGGTTTGGGTCATTCTTGCGGACAGACCGCAGGTGTTCTGCAAAGCGGTCGCCCAGTTTACGTTTGGTCTCTCCAATGTAGAGGAGACCACATTGGGAGCAACGAATGCAGTAGACTAAGTTGGGGGAAATGCAAGTGAAATGCTGCTTCACTTGAAAGGAGTGTTTGGGTCCTTGGACGGTGAGGAGAGAGGAAGTGAAGGGGCAGGTGTTGCATCTTTTGCGTGGGCAAGGGGTTGTGCCATAGGAGGGGGTTGAGGAGTAGGGGGTGATGGAGGAGTGGACCAGGGTGTCCCGGAGGGAGCGATCCCTACGGAATGCCGATAAGGGGGGTGAAGGGAAGATGTGTTTGGTAGTGGCATCATGCTGGAGTTGGCGGAAATGGCGGAGGATGATCCTTTGAATGCGGAGGCTGGTGGGGTGATAAGTGAGGACAAGGGGGACCCTATCATGTTTCTGGGAGGGAGGAGAAGGAGTGAGGGCGGATGCGCGGGAGATGGGCCGGACACGGTTGAGGGCCCTGTCAACGACCGTGGGTGGAAAACCTCGGTTAAGGAAGAAGGAGGACATGTCAGAGGAACTGTTTTTGAATGTAGCATCATCGGAACAGATGCGACGGAGGCGAAGGAACTGAGAGAATGGGATGGAGTCCTTACAGGAAGTGGGGTGTGAGGAGCTGTAGTCGAGATAGCTGTGGGTGTCGGTGGGTTTGTAATGGATATTGGTGGACAGTCTATCACCAGAGATTGAGACAGAGAGGTCAAGGAAGGGAAGGGAAGTGTCAGAGATGGACCACGTGAAAATGATGGAGGGGTGGAGATTGGAAGCAAAATTAATAAATTTTTCCAAGTCCTGACGAGAGCATGAAGCAGCACCGAAATAATCATCGATGTACCGGAGAAAGAGTTGTGGAAGGGGGCCGGAGTAGGACTGCAACAAGGAATGTTCCACATACCCCATAAAGAGACAGGCATAGCTGGGGCCCATGCGGGTACCCATAGCCACACCTTTTATTTGGAGGAAGTGAGAGGAGTTGAAGGAGAAATTGTTCAGCGTGAGAACAAGTTCAGCCAGACGGAGGAGAGTAGTGGTGGATGGGGATTGTTCGGGCCTCTGTTCGAGGAAGAAGCTAAGGGCCCTCAGACCATCCTGGTGGGGGATGGAGGTGTAGAGGGATTGGACGTCCATGGTGAAGAGGAAGCGGTAGGGGCCAGGGAACTGGAAATTGTTGATGTGACGTAAGGTGTCAGAGGAATCACGGATGTAGGTGGGAAGGGACTGGACAAGGGGAGAGAGAAGGGAGTCAAGATAACGAGAAATGAGTTCTGTGGGGCAGGAGCAAGCTGAGACGATCGGTCTACCGGGGCAGTTCTGTTTGTGGATTTTGGGTAGGAGATAGAAGCGGGCCGTCCGAGGTTGGGCAACTATCAGGTTGGAAGCTGTGGGAGGGAGATCCCCAGAGGAGATGAGGTCAGTGACAGTCCTGGAAACAATGGCTTGATGTTCAGTGGTGGGGTCATGGTCCAGGGAGAGGTAGGAGGAAGTGTCTGCGAGTTGACGCTCAGCCTCCGCGTGGTAGAGGTCAGTGCGCCAGACAACAACAGCACCACCCTTGTCAGCGGGTTTGATGACAATGTCAGGGTTGGACCTGAGAGAATGGAGTGCAGTAAGTTCAGAGAGAGACAGGTTAGAATGGGTGAGAGGAGCAGAGAAATTGAGACGACTAATGTCGCGCCGACAGTTCTCAATGAAAAGATCGAGAGAAGGTAAGAATCCAGAGGGAGGGGTCCAGGTGGAGGGAGAATATTGAAGATGGGTAAAAGGATCCGTTGAACTGGGAGAGGACTCCTGCCCAAAGAAGTGAGCCCGGAGACGAAGACGGCGGAAGAAGAGTTCAGTATCATGCCGAGCCCGAAATTCATTGAGGTGAGGGCGTAAGGGTATGAAACTAAGTCCTTTGCTGAGCACTGAACGTTCAGCATCGGAGAGGGGAAGGTCAGGGGGTATAGTGAATACACGGCTGGGGTTGGGATTGGAAGATGGGGTGGGGACGGAGGGACAGGCAGGGGTGGAGGGTCCTAGATGGGTGTTGGTGTCGATGAGTTGTTGGAGCTTGCGTTCCTTAGCACTTGAGAGAAAGAGAAAAAGTTTCTTGTTGAGGCGTCGGATGAGCCGAAGGATAAAATGAAACTGGGGGCACGCGCAGCTTTGAAAAAGGGTACGGCGGTGCTGCTGGAGGGAGAGGTCGAGTGTGTTCATATGGCGGCGCATGGCACTGAGAGTGGATTTCAGAATGTGACGGGAACAGCAGTCCGAGAAACGTTTTATGTCCCGGAGATACCTGTAATCCTGGGTGGGTTCGAAACATGAGGGGTGGAATTTCAGTTGAAATCCATGTGGGGTAAGTCGGAGACGGAGACAGTCACTGAGAAAGGAGATATGGCTGTGAAAGCGGGTTTTAGTAAACACCTTGTCAAACACTAGGAGAGAAATGGAAAGCAATGAAGGTGAACAAGGCAACAGAGAAATCCGGAAATCTTGTCGCAGAGAGGAACAGAACTTCTTCAAGGAGGTAGGCATTTCTTGAAGAGCAGTGGCAGTCAATTAAACACAGAGAAAAAAACAAAAAAACTGCGGATTAGTCGTCTCAATTTCTCTGCTCCTCTCACCCATTCTAACCTGTCTCTCTCTGAACTTACTGCACTCCATTCTCTCAGGTCCAACCCTGACATTGTCATCAAACCCGCTGACAAGGGTGGTGCTGTTGTTGTCTGGCGCACTGACCTCTACCACGCGGAGGCTGAGCGTCAACTCGCAGACACTTCCTCCTACCTCTCCCTGGACCATGACCCCACCACTGAACATCAAGCCATTGTTTCCAGGACTGTCACTGACCTCATCTCCTCTGGGGATCTCCCTCCCACAGCTTCCAACCTGATAGTTGCCCAACCTCGGACGGCCCGCTTCTATCTCCTACCCAAAATCCACAAACAGAACTGCCCCGGTAGACCGATCGTCTCAGCTTGCTCCTGCCCCACAGAACTCATTTCTCGTTATCTTGACTCCCTTCTCTCTCCCCTTGTCCAGTCCCTTCCCACCTACATCCGTGATTCCTCTGACACCTTACGTCACATCAACAATTTCCAGTTCCCTGGCCCCTACCGCTTCCTCTTCACCATGGACGTCCAATCCCTCTACACCTCCATCCCCCACCAGGATGGTCTGAGGGCCCTTAGCTTCTTCCTCGAACAGAGGCCCGAACAATCCCCATCCACCACTACTCTCCTCCGTCTGGCTGAACTTGTTCTCACGCTGAACAATTTCTCCTTCAACTCCTCTCACTTCCTCCAAATAAAAGGTGTGGCTATGGGTACCCGCATGGGCCCCAGCTATGCCTGTCTCTTTATGGGGTATGTGGAACATTCCTTGTTGCAGTCCTACTCCGGCCCCCTTCCACAACTCTTTCTCCGGTACATCGATGATTATTTCGGTGCTGCTTCATGCTCTCGTCAGGACTTGGAAAAATTTATTAATTTTGCTTCCAATCTCCACCCCTCCATCATTTTCACGTGGTCCATCTCTGACACTTCCCTTCCCTTCCTTGACCTCTCTGTCTCAATCTCTGGTGATAGACTGTCCACCAATATCCATTACAAACCCACCGACACCCACAGCTATCTCGACTACAGCTCCTCACACCCCACTTCCTGTAAGGACTCCATCCCATTCTCTCAGTTCCTTCGCCTCCGTCGCATCTGTTCCGATGATGCTACATTCAAAAACAGTTCCTCTGACATGTCCTCCTTCTTCCTTAACCGAGGTTTTCCACCCACGGTCGTTGACAGGGCCCTCAACCGTGTCCGGCCCATCTCCCGCGCATCCGCCCTCACTCCTTCTCCTCCCTCCCAGAAACATGATAGGGTCCCCCTTGTCCTCACTTATCACCCCACCAGCCTCCGCATTCAAAGGATCATCCTCCGCCATTTCCGCCAACTCCAGCATGATGCCACTACCAAACACATCTTCCCTTCACCCCCCTTATCGGCATTCCGTAGGGATCGCTCCCTCCGGGACACCCTGGTCCACTCCTCCATCACCCCCTACTCCTCAACCCCCTCCTATGGCACAACCCCTTGCCCACGCAAAAGATGCAACACCTGCCCCTTCACTTCCTCTCTCCTCACCGTCCAAGGACCCAAACACTCCTTTCAAGTGAAGCAGCATTTCACTTGCATTTCCCCCAACTTAGTCTACTGCATTCGTTGCTCCCAATGTGGTCTCCTCTACATTGGAGAGACCAAACGTAAACTGGGCGACCGCTTTGCAGAACACCTGCGGTCTGTCCGCAAGAATGACCCAAACCTCCCTGTCGCTTGCCATTTTAACACTCCACCCTGCTCTCTTGCCCACATGTCTGTCCTTGGCTTGCTGCATTGTTCCAGTGAAGCCCAACGCAAACTGGAGGAACAACACCTCATCTTCCGACTAGGGACTTTACAGCCTTCCGGACTGAATATTGAATTCAACAACTTTAGGTCGTGAGTCCCCTCCCCCATCCTCACCCCCTTTCTGTTTCCCCCTTCTCTTTTTTTTTTTCCCAATAAATTATAAAGATTTTCCTTTTCCCACCTATTTCCATTATATAAAATAAAAAAAAAAAAAAAAAAACCCACTAGAGCTATACCTTGAGTGCCCTACCATCCATTCTTAATTAGCACATTCGTTTAGATAATATCACCAACTTTATCTTTAACACCTATGTGTTCTATTGTACTATTGTTGTTGACATCTTTTGATATTCTGCTTCTATCACTGCTTGTTTGTCGCTACAACCACACCAACCCCCTCCACCTCTCTGTCTCTCTATCTCTCCGCCCCCCACACACACACCTTAAACCAGCTTATATTTCAGCTCTTTCCTGGACTCGAACTCAAGTTCTGTCGAAGGGTCATGAGGACTCGAAACGTCAACTCTTTTCTTCTCCGCCGATGCTGCCAGACCTGCTGAGTTTTTCCAGGTAATTCTGTTTTTGTTTTGGATTTCCAGCATCCGCAGTTTTTTTGTTTTTATCTCTGTGTTTAATTGACTGCCACTGCTCTTCAAGAAATGCCTACCTCCTTGAAGAAGTTCTGTTCCTCTCTGCGACAAGATTTCCGGATTTCTCTGTTGCCTTGTTCACCTTCATTGCTTTCCATTTCTCTCCTAGTGTTTGACAAGGTGTTTACTAAAACCCGCTTTCACAGCCATATCTCCTTTCTCAGTGACTGTCTCCGTCTCCGACTTACCCCACATGGATTTCAACTGAAATTCCACCCCTCATGTTTCGAACCCACCCAGGATTACAGGTATCTCCGGGACATAAAACGTTTCTCGGACTGCTGTTCCCGTCACATTCTGAAATCCACTCTCAGTGCCATGCGCCGCCATATGAACACACTCGACCTCTCCCTCCAGCAGCACCGCCGTACCCTTTTTCAAAGCTGCGCGTGCCCCCAGTTTCATTTTATCCTTCGGCTCATCCGACGCCTCAACAAGAAACTTTTTCTCTTTCTCTCAAGTGCTAAGGAACGCAAGCTCCAACAACTCATCGACACCAACACCCATCTAGGACCCTCCACCCCTGCCTGTCCCTCCGTCCCCACCCCATCTTCCAATCCCAACCCCAGCCGTGTATTCACTATACCCCCTGACCTTCCCCTCTCCGATGCTGAACGTTCAGTGCTCAGCAAAGGACTTAGTTTCATACCCTTACGCCCTCACCTCAATGAATTTCGGGCTCGGCATGATACTGAACTCTTCTTCCGCCGTCTTCGTCTCCGGGCTCACTTCTTTGGGCAGGAGTCCTCTCCCAGTTCAACGGATCCTTTTACCCATCTTCAATATTCTCCCTCCACCTGGACCCCTCCCTCTGGATTCTTACCTTCTCTCGATCTTTTCATTGAGAACTGTCGGCGCGACATTAGTCGTCTCAATTTCTCTGCTCCTCTCACCCATTCTAACCTGTCTCTCTCTGAACTTACTGCACTCCATTCTCTCAGGTCCAACCCTGACATTGTCATCAAACCCGCTGACAAGGGTGGTGCTGTTGTTGTCTGGCGCACTGACCTCTACCACGCGGAGGCTGAGCGTCAACTCGCAGACACTTCCTCCTACCTCTCCCTGGACCATGACCCCACCACTGAACATCAAGCCATTGTTTCCAGGACTGTCACTGACCTCATCTCCTCTGGGGATCTCCCTCCCACAGCTTCCAACCTGATAGTTGCCCAACCTCGGACGGCCCGCTTCTATCTCCTACCCAAAATCCACAAACAGAACTGCCCCGGTAGACCGATCGTCTCAGCTTGCTCCTGCCCCACAGAACTCATTTCTCGTTATCTTGACTCCCTTCTCTCTCCCCTTGTCCAGTCCCTTCCCACCTACATCCGTGATTCCTCTGACACCTTACGTCACATCAACAATTTCCAGTTCCCTGGCCCCTACCGCTTCCTCTTCACCATGGACGTCCAATCCCTCTACACCTCCATCCCCCACCAGGATGGTCTGAGGGCCCTTAGCTTCTTCCTCGAACAGAGGCCCGAACAATCCCCATCCACCACTACTCTCCTCCGTCTGGCTGAACTTGTTCTCACGCTGAACAATTTCTCCTTCAACTCCTCTCACTTCCTCCAAATAAAAGGTGTGGCTATGGGTACCCGCATGGGCCCCAGCTATGCCTGTCTCTTTATGGGGTATGTGGAACATTCCTTGTTGCAGTCCTACTCCGGCCCCCTTCCACAACTCTTTCTCCGGTACATCGATGATTATTTCGGTGCTGCTTCATGCTCTCGTCAGGACTTGGAAAAATTTATTAATTTTGCTTCCAATCTCCACCCCTCCATCATTTTCACGTGGTCCATCTCTGACACTTCCCTTCCCTTCCTTGACCTCTCTGTCTCAATCTCTGGTGATAGACTGTCCACCAATATCCATTACAAACCCACCGACACCCACAGCTATCTCGACTACAGCTCCTCACACCCCACTTCCTGTAAGGACTCCATCCCATTCTCTCAGTTCCTTCGCCTCCGTCGCATCTGTTCCGATGATGCTACATTCAAAAACAGTTCCTCTGACATGTCCTCCTTCTTCCTTAACCGAGGTTTTCCACCCACGGTCGTTGACAGGGCCCTCAACCGTGTCCGGCCCATCTCCCGCGCATCCGCCCTCACTCCTTCTCCTCCCTCCCAGAAACATGATAGGGTCCCCCTTGTCCTCACTTATCACCCCACCAGCCTCCGCATTCAAAGGATCATCCTCCGCCATTTCCGCCAACTCCAGCATGATGCCACTACCAAACACATCTTCCCTTCACCCCCCTTATCGGCATTCCGTAGGGATCGCTCCCTCCGGGACACCCTGGTCCACTCCTCCATCACCCCCTACTCCTCAACCCCCTCCTATGGCACAACCCCTTGCCCACGCAAAAGATGCAACACCTGCCCCTTCACTTCCTCTCTCCTCACCGTCCAAGGACCCAAACACTCCTTTCAAGTGAAGCAGCATTTCACTTGCATTTCCCCCAACTTAGTCTACTGCATTCGTTGCTCCCAATGTGGTCTCCTCTACATTGGAGAGACCAAACGTAAACTGGGCGACCGCTTTGCAGAACACCTGCGGTCTGTCCGCAAGAATGACCCAAACCTCCCTGTCGCTTGCCATTTTAACACTCCACCCTGCTCTCTTGCCCACATGTCTGTCCTTGGCTTGCTGCATTGTTCCAGTGAAGCCCAACGCAAACTGGAGGAACAACACCTCATCTTCCGACTAGGGACTTTACAGCCTTCCGGACTGAATATTGAATTCAACAACTTTAGGTCGTGAGTCCCCTCCCCCATCCCCACCCCCTTTCTGTTTCCCCCTTCTCTTTTTTTTTTCCCAATAAATTATAAAGATTTTCCTTTTCCCACCTATTTCCATTATATAAAATAAAAAAAAAAAAAAAACCCACTAGAGCTATACCTTGAGTGCCCTACCATCCATTCTTAATTAGCACATTCGTTTAGATAATATCACCAACTTTATCTTTAACACCTATGTGTTCTATTGTACTATTGTTGTTGACATCTTTTGATATTCTGCTTCTATCACTGCTTGTTTGTCGCTACAACCACACCAACCCCCTCCACCTCTCTGTCTCTCTATCTCTCCGCCCCCCACACACACACCTTAAACCAGCTTATATTTCAGCTCTTTCCTGGACTCGAACTCAAGTTCTGTCGAAGGGTCATGAGGACTCGAAACGTCAACTCTTTTCTTCTCCGCCGATGCTGCCAGACCTGCTGAGTTTTTCCAGGTAATTCTGTTTTTGTTTTGGATTTCCAGCATCCGCAGTTTTTTTGTTTTTATCTCTGTGTTTAATTGACTGCCACTGCTCTTCAAGAAATGCCTACCTCCTTGAAGAAGTTCTGTTCCTCTCTGCGACAAGATTTCCGGATTTCTCTGTTGCCTTGTTCACCTTCATTGCTTTCCATTTCTCTCCTAGTGTTTGACAAGGTGTTTACTAAAACCCGCTTTCACAGCCATATCTCCTTTCTCAGTGACTGTCTCCGTCTCCGACTTACCCCACATGGATTTCAACTGAAATTCCACCCCTCATGTTTCGAACCCACCCAGGATTACAGGTATCTCCGGGACATAAAACGTTTCTCGGACTGCTGTTCCCGTCACATTCTGAAATCCACTCTCAGTGCCATGCGCCGCCATATGAACACACTCGACCTCTCCCTCCAGCAGCACCGCCGTACCCTTTTTCAAAGCTGCGCGTGCCCCCAGTTTCATTTTATCCTTCGGCTCATCCGACGCCTCAACAAGAAACTTTTTCTCTTTCTCTCAAGTGCTAAGGAACGCAAGCTCCAACAACTCATCGACACCAACACCCATCTAGGACCCTCCACCCCTGCCTGTCCCTCCGTCCCCACCCCATCTTCCAATCCCAACCCCAGCCGTGTATTCACTATACCCCCTGACCTTCCCCTCTCCGATGCTGAACGTTCAGTGCTCAGCAAAGGACTTAGTTTCATACCCTTACGCCCTCACCTCAATGAATTTCGGGCTCGGCATGATACTGAACTCTTCTTCCGCCGTCTTCGTCTCCGGGCTCACTTCTTTGGGCAGGAGTCCTCTCCCAGTTCAACGGATCCTTTTACCCATCTTCAATATTCTCCCTCCACCTGGACCCCTCCCTCTGGATTCTTACCTTCTCTCGATCTTTTCATTGAGAACTGTCGGCGCGACATTAGTCGTCTCAATTTCTCTGCTCCTCTCACCCATTCTAACCTGTCTCTCTCTGAACTTACTGCACTCCATTCTCTCAGGTCCAACCCTGACATTGTCATCAAACCCGCTGACAAGGGTGGTGCTGTTGTTGTCTGGCGCACTGACCTCTACCACGCGGAGGCTGAGCGTCAACTCGCAGACACTTCCTCCTACCTCTCCCTGGACCATGACCCCACCACTGAACATCAAGCCATTGTTTCCAGGACTGTCACTGACCTCATCTCCTCTGGGGATCTCCCTCCCACAGCTTCCAACCTGATAGTTGCCCAACCTCGGACGGCCCGCTTCTATCTCCTACCCAAAATCCACAAACAGAACTGCCCCGGTAGACCGATCGTCTCAGCTTGCTCCTGCCCCACAGAACTCATTTCTCGTTATCTTGACTCCCTTCTCTCTCCCCTTGTCCAGTCCCTTCCCACCTACATCCGTGATTCCTCTGACACCTTACGTCACATCAACAATTTCCAGTTCCCTGGCCCCTACCGCTTCCTCTTCACCATGGACGTCCAATCCCTCTACACCTCCATCCCCCACCAGGATGGTCTGAGGGCCCTTAGCTTCTTCCTCGAACAGAGGCCCGAACAATCCCCATCCACCACTACTCTCCTCCGTCTGGCTGAACTTGTTCTCACGCTGAACAATTTCTCCTTCAACTCCTCTCACTTCCTCCAAATAAAAGGTGTGGCTATGGGTACCCGCATGGGCCCCAGCTATGCCTGTCTCTTTATGGGGTATGTGGAACATTCCTTGTTGCAGTCCTACTCCGGCCCCCTTCCACAACTCTTTCTCCGGTACATCGATGATTATTTCGGTGCTGCTTCATGCTCTCGTCAGGACTTGGAAAAATTTATTAATTTTGCTTCCAATCTCCACCCCTCCATCATTTTCACGTGGTCCATCTCTGACACTTCCCTTCCCTTCCTTGACCTCTCTGTCTCAATCTCTGGTGATAGACTGTCCACCAATATCCATTACAAACCCACCGACACCCACAGCTATCTCGACTACAGCTCCTCACACCCCACTTCCTGTAAGGACTCCATCCCATTCTCTCAGTTCCTTCGCCTCCGTCGCATCTGTTCCGATGATGCTACATTCAAAAACAGTTCCTCTGACATGTCCTCCTTCTTCCTTAACCGAGGTTTTCCACCCACGGTCGTTGACAGGGCCCTCAACCGTGTCCGGCCCATCTCCCGCGCATCCGCCCTCACTCCTTCTCCTCCCTCCCAGAAACATGATAGGGTCCCCCTTGTCCTCACTTATCACCCCACCAGCCTCCGCATTCAAAGGATCATCCTCCGCCATTTCCGCCAACTCCAGCATGATGCCACTACCAAACACATCTTCCCTTCACCCCCCTTATCGGCATTCCGTAGGGATCGCTCCCTCCGGGACACCCTGGTCCACTCCTCCATCACCCCCTACTCCTCAACCCCCTCCTATGGCACAACCCCTTGCCCACGCAAAAGATGCAACACCTGCCCCTTCACTTCCTCTCTCCTCACCGTCCAAGGACCCAAACACTCCTTTCAAGTGAAGCAGCATTTCACTTGCATTTCCCCCAACTTAGTCTACTGCATTCGTTGCTCCCAATGTGGTCTCCTCTACATTGGAGAGACCAAACGTAAACTGGGCGACCGCTTTGCAGAACACCTGCGGTCTGTCCGCAAGAATGACCCAAACCTCCCTGTCGCTTGCCATTTTAACACTCCACCCTGCTCTCTTGCCCACATGTCTGTCCTTGGCTTGCTGCATTGTTCCAGTGAAGCCCAACGCAAACTGGAGGAACAACACCTCATCTTCCGACTAGGGACTTTACAGCCTTCCGGACTGAATATTGAATTCAACAACTTTAGGTCGTGAGTCCCCTCCCCCCATCCCCACCCCCTTTCTGTTTCCCCCTTCTCTTTTTTTTTTCCCAATAAATTATAAAGATTTTCCTTTTCCCACCTATTTCCATTATATAAAATAAAAAAAAAAAAACCCACTAGAGCTATACCTTGAGTGCCCTACCATCCATTCTTAATTAGCACATTCGTTTAGATAATATCACCAACTTTATCTTTAACACCTATGTGTTCTATTGTACTATTGTTGTTGACATCTTTTGATATTCTGCTTCTATCACTGCTTGTTTGTCGCTACAACCACACCAACCCCCTCCACCTCTCTGTCTCTCTATCTCTCCGCCCCCCACACACACACCTTAAACCAGCTTATATTTCAGCTCTTTCCTGGACTCGAACTCAAGTTCTGTCGAAGGGTCATGAGGACTCGAAACGTCAACTCTTTTCTTCTCCGCCGATGCTGCCAGACCTGCTGAGTTTTTCCAGGTAATTCTGTTTTTGTTTTGGATTTCCAGCATAGAGTTTTTTTGTTTTTATTATTGATTTATGAAATTCATTGTCAGTGAGGAAGGAATGTTTTCAGTCAGCTGGTGATGAACATTTGGAATAGGTTATTATTTTTGTTGACTCCCTACGCAGGAATTAATTCAAAGAAATGGCAGAATTTTATGCTCCCAGTACCCCACTACCGGCGGGTTTTTAGGTTTAGAAGGGGTGGGTGGGAGTGTGAATTTGTACACGGTCCGGATTGCCTCCAGGTTCCGCCAACCCCAGCCTCCCGGTGTTTAATGGACCAAATTAAGGCCATTTTCCCACCCAGCCTCAATTTTTAGCTGGCGGTTGGACTGAAGCTCTGTGTGAGATAACATTAAATATTATAGTAAGTTTGTTCTGTGCGGGTAGGGCTGTGTGGGTGGGGTATACGCCTCCATCAGGAAGGCCATCTTCTGAGTAAGCGAACATTCCGCTTCTGGGACTGTGACCCTGGACTTACTCCCCCGGACATCTGGCCTAATCCCCGAGACATCGATCGCCCCTCTCTCATCACCCCCCCGCCCCCCCCACCACCGCCAACCCCCACCCCAACCACCCCAGGCCTTCTTGGGACCTCTGACACTTACCTGGGTCTCTGGTTCCCTGGTTGTGGTTCATAGCTAGCTCCATGCAGTGCGTATTCCACCACTAGAATGCTGTTGCTGAAGGGGAAGGAGAGCTGCCAGCCATCAGATGGCTAGAAGCTCCCCAAGACGGGATTCCTCCCAATGATCAGCGGAAGTTAAGCATACTGCCAAATCATGCTCATTTGAGATAAAATGGCTGCAAGGCAGCCAGTCCAGGCGGGGATGTGTTCCAAATTCTAAAGTTCAGGCTGTATGTTCAAAACTTTTTTTGTTTTGCTATTTATAAAATGATTTTTTTTGCTGATACAAATAAAATGGTTGCTAAATGTCACATGACCACATGGT
>NW_024470643.1:0-75753 GCF_017639515.1 Carcharodon carcharias | reverse complement strand
ATGATTTGCATTGAACAATCTCTCCAGGCTTAAGCCATTTAATCTTTTTTTAAAAAAAATTCTAGCTCATCTTTTTTTATATATTTCCCACCAATGTTGAGAATCAAACTGTCTTGTGTTTACTTAGTTTGTACTCAAACCCTCCCTTTGAACAAGAGCGTGAATTTCACAATTCTCCAGATCTCCCACCATCCCCTTATCTGAGGAGGACTGAACAATTATGGGCAACACCTCACTAATTTCTTCAGTTATATAAACAGCTCAGAATTTGCAGCCTTGCTCATTAACTTGTGACCCTGTTCAATTTGCACATGTTGACTATTGATACAGATATTTGGAGAGGGATGTAAATGCCAACGAACGGGAAATGTTTCAAATTTTAAGATAGTTGGCTTCTGAGATGGAATATCAAAGACATGTTTTTCCTTAACAAAAACAGAATTACCTGGAAAAACTCAGCAGGTCTGGCAGCATCGGCGGAGAAGAAAAGAGTTGACGTTTCGAGTCCTCATGACCCTTCGACAGAACTTGCGTTCGAGTCCAAGAAAGAGTTGAAATATAAGCTGGTTTAAGGTGTGTGTGTGGGGGGCGGAGAGATAGAGATACAGAGAGGTGGAGGGCGGGGAGGGGGGGGTGGGGGAGGCGGTGTGGTTGTAGGGACAAACAAGCGGTGATAGAAGCAGATCATCAAAAGATGTCAACGAGAATAGTACAGTAGAACACATAGGTGTTAAAGTTAAAGTTGGTGATATTATCTAAACGAATGTGCTAATTAAGAATGGATGGTAGGGCACTCAAGGTATAGCTCTAGTTGGTTTTTTTTATTAATATAATGGCATCTTTTGATGATCTGCTTCTATCACTGCTTGTTTGTCCCTACAACCACACCGCCCCCCCCCCCCCACCACCTCTCTGTCTCTCTATCTCTCCGCCCCCCACACACACACCTTAAACCAGCTTATATTTCAGCTCTTTCCTGGACTCGAACTCAAGTTCTGTCGAAGGGTCATGAGGACTCGAAACGTCAACTCTTTTCTTCTCCGCCGATGCTGCCAGACCTGCTGAGTTTTTCCAGGTAATTCTGTTTTTGTTTTGGATTTCCAGCATCCGCAGTTTTTTTGTTTTTTTCTCTATGTTTTTCCTTAATGCGTGTTTCGGGACTGGCTAGAATCTGCAAGATGTGAAGGGGTTAGCAGCAGGAGCACGAATGAATGAATTGAATAAAAAACTTAGAGCAGTCAGCCCGCGGGAAGCTCCAAGATTAAACAGTGAATAAGCTAGAGTTAGTAGCTGGCAGCCTGGGGAGGCAATGGGGAAATAGAGCAGTGGATATGTGGTGTGGCTGTGGTGAAAGGAATGAATAGATCAGAGGATGCTTTGTGCATGTATTGTATCAGGATGACAAGATGAAGAAAAAAAATAGTTTCCCGAAACTGACAACGCGAATCGAAGGACTGTACAGGAGCCAGGGGTATCCTTCCATACTGCAAATTGTGAGGTCATAGTAGTATTTGGGGACTCAGTATGCAGGATTCAGAAGTGCAATTCACTGCTATCTACATGTGACACCTGTGGTATATTGCCTTCCAGATGCATGTTTAAGGGGCATCATGGAGAAGGTGCAGAGCGCTCTGTGCGTCAGGGAAGAATTTGCTGTTCATATCAGAACCAACTACATAAAGGGAAATTTGACAGAGACCATTTAGTCGGAGTGTAAGGAACTGAGGCGGTTACTTTTCAAAATGAGTAATTCCTCAAGTACTCCTAATGCAACACAATAACGAGAGTATAAATGGGCGTAGAAGGCAGATTAATACACGGTTGCAGGCATGATGCAGCTGGGAGGGCTTGAGGTTCCTGAGACATTCGGATCAGCTGAAGAGCAGGAGGATAGGGCTCAAGGTTTACGGTTTACAACTCAGAAGGCCAAACGCTCTCTTTGCAGGAAGGCTACCTATGATAGTGTGGATGGAGTAACCTAATGAGACACAGGGTGGGGAGCAACGTGTTAGATTAAGTAGAAAATATAAAACAAGGTGAAGGCAGGAAAGGGGAGACAGTTAGATGAAAGCAACATACAGGGGTGCTGGAAATCTGAAATAAAAACAGATATTGCACGAAATAAGAACTCAGCATTTCTGGGAAGAGCTGGAGAAAAAAAAACCGAATAAACGTTGGGAGTTGAATGACTCCTATTTTGCAACATAGGAAATGAAGTTCCAAAGTAGAACCATTGGACTCGAAACAATAGCCTTGGTGCTTTCAACAAACATGTTTCCAGATCCGCCATGTTTTTTTAAACCCAGAAGTTAGATTTAGAAACAGCATAGCATTTTCGGGATTTTAGAAAACACCACAATCTCTAACTTTACTTTGTCGTTTTTATTTGCACATGCACAATGCGTCATTAAGCAGGTTGGGGACACAGATAGCCAAGTGAGTATATTATCTTGTGTCAATAGTTAAAATCGAGCTCAAAGAGGAGTGGGGCTCAATGGTTCATGTCCCAGGATTCAATTTATTCAGGAAAGATTGAAAGAAGGGCAGTGTTTTTTTTTATTATTCAGGGCAATATTACAGTGTTGAAATGCAGAGGCAGCCATTTTAACCTGCTGCTCGGCAACTGTTTCTGACAAATGACAAATATTGGGCTAAACACTTCTTAAAGAAACATATTCTATTTCAAACCAGCTTGAACAGTTTCGAGATGCTGAGTTGCTTATGTTCAACTCATCAACATCTCCTGAACTGTGGTTGAACAGTGCAAAATATGAGTTCAATTGAGAAATACAGACATATGAATTAGGAGCAGAGGTAGCCAATTCAGCATCTCTGGTTTGGTCTATTTGTAAATAATGTCATAGCTGATCTGAGTTTGGCCTCAACGCCGCATTCTGTGTACCTCTCTCCTCCACTTGATAACCTTTGACTCGCTTGTTAGTCAAGAATGCATCTATCTCTACCTTAAAAACATTGAATGATCCTGCTTCAAGTGGTCTCCACAGAAGAGTTTCAAACATTCAGGGCTCCCCGAGAGAGAAAAAAGGAAAAATCTTCTCATTTCCCTCTTAAATGGGAGGCCCATTGTTCTAAACTCTCTCTCCTAGTTCTGGTCCCTCCCACAGAGGGATTCACCATTTCAGCATCCACCCTGTCAAGTCCCTTCAGGGTCTTATATGTTTCACTAAGCTCAACTTTCAATCTTCTAAACTCCAATCGTTACAGTCCCAGGCCTGACCAAACTTTCCCCATAAAATAAACCTCAAACCCCATCCCAGCTATTAGTCGAATACACATTATATGAGAACGTGTTACAGGTTTTCATCTATACTGTCAATCCAGAACAGTCATGACATGAAGGAGCAGGAGACGGTGGAAAGAAAGCGAACTGAAGGGACCTGAAATATGAATGGATTTTGTTCAAGAGACTGCTAGTTGAAGCAGGTCATGAGAAACTCAAAATGTTCACTGAAATACAAGACAGAATCAGAGAAACATCAAATATTAAATGTCACAAGCATCTTAAACAGGGCACGTGGATTCTGCAGTAAACAAGTAATAATCTGATGTAAATTAGATAATGTGCAGTGAAGTGTGGTTTCCATAAATAACTTCTGAAATGATAACTCAATTGGAACTCCTAGTGTAACAAGGAGTGGGTAATATGTTTCTCCTAAATCATAAATTGTCCGAAGTATCTGCACTCGAATTGGAACTTTCCAGAAATTTATTTGACTGTTTGTGGTATCCAAAGATTAGGGCTTGTAACGTGAACAACAGTTAGCTAAATACCGGTACTCACAGCAAAAATAATATCTATATATAACACATAGGAACTCCCCAGTGAGGCAATAAAGCTACACACTGGTTTACATTAATAACAGTCAAGGAACAAACAACGAGAATTAATGCTTTTATCCCATGATTTTCTATTTCATAATACATCAAAAATAACGTGCCATGCAAAGCGAGTCAATTTATCCAAAATGAATAAAATAACTTAAAAAAACAACTTTGCAAGACAAATTAGCTGTACATTGCAGTCTCACAGCAACTGGTCTGAATGGAACAGATTCACGTACATGGTAATCAGTATCCATGTGATATCAGATTACCATGCAATATCAGGCTTCCAAATTAACTTATTATCTAACAACTTCACAGTGTTGAAAGAGGTAGATCAAGCTGTGGTTAATAGGGACAAACGGGAATTGATAATACATGGCTAGTACGGATAAATGGGGACTGCGAATACGTAAATCAGTAAGGACACAAGGGGGCTAATAATAACGTGAGGTTTGAAAGTGTAATGGGCTGTAAGGGAACATGCAAACTGTCAACTTAATGACCTGTAGGCATGCATGGTGATTGATAAAATAAGCATGTTAAAATTGAATGATCAGGATAGATACATGGGATGAGGCATTAGAATGGCCTGGAATGATGGATGAGAAACGTTAATACAATGGTCTTCAAGGGTACTTTGGGACTGAGAATTAAATGCTCAGTAAGAATAGATGGGGAGCAGAAATAAAATGTTTTCTATGAATGCAAGAATACAGACTATTGAACTTTCAATAAAGGTATATGATGGCTCAAAATTCTATGGTCCGTCAGGATACTTGGTATGATCATTGAATTGGCAGTTAGCTTACATGGAGATGAAGAATCCCATAGGAAGATCCGAGATATGCAAACTGATAATAACGGGTTCACTCAGAAATCCAGGGCTAACAATGGAATAGTCAGTAAGCATATATGACGACTAATAAAGAATCGGCAGCCCAGGCATATGGGGCTCTTACTGCATTATTCAGCAAGGATACATTTGGAGCAATCATGAAATTACATTTCAGAAACATGGGAACTGATGAACGAATGGTCATTAAGGATAGATAGGGATTTTTAATTAAGTGGGAATTTAGGGCACATGGAACTGTTGCGGTGTCCACGTTGGCAGGATAATGGAGAACAAAAAGCACTATTATATTTAAATGGAAAGATACTGCAGCATTCTGCTGTACAGAGAGAGCTTTGTGCTCTGATACATGAATAACAAAAGGAAAGCTGGAATCCAGATGCAACAATTGATGTGGATGGTAAATGGAATGCTGTTGCTTAATGCAAGGGGAAAGGAATACAGATTTAGGTAACACAAATAAAAAATACCTGGAAAAACTCAGCAGGTATGGCAGCATCTGCAGAGAGGAACACAGTTAACGTTTCAAATCCGTATGACTCTTCAACAGAACTAAGTAAAAATCGAAAAGAGGTGAAATATAAACTGGATTAAGTGGGGATTCGGGGGTATGGGGAACAGGTAGATCTGGATAGTGGGCCAGTGATAGGTAGAGATAGCCAAAAGCTGTCATAGACAAAATAACAAAGAGGTGTTGAAGGTGGTGATATTATCTAAGGAATGTTCTAATTAAGGTTAGAAAGCATGACAAGCAAGGTACATATAGCCCTAGTGGGGGTGGGTCGAAAGGGAAGGGGTCGAAATAGGCTAAAAGGCAGAGATAAAACAATGAAGCTATGCAGTCCACTAATGATGTGGAACATAATTGACAGATTCTGGTGATATAGACAGATACATAACAGGTTACACTTATCTCGGAGAAGCATTAAATTATCCATTTTGGTAGGTATAGTGAGGAAAGGCAATATGGATTAAATGCGCGATTTTATCAGGGGGCAAGAGCTCCTGGGGTTAAATGAAACCAAAATTTGTAGGTCGCAGGATGAACAGAGATGGTTGCTCAGGACCATAGATTTTCTTTTAGAAGAATACGTACAAGAGGAATGATTTTCCTCGAAGCCCTTGTCAAATACAGGGTGCTAGTCCAGATTTAGGGTTTTTGATGTAATTATACGTGCTAAGTAAGAGATCGGCCATTTAGAGCTGAGGTGGCAATAAATGTTCACACTCAGAGAATTGTGAATCATTGGAAATCTTGACCGCAAATGGACTGTAGGTGTATTCAAGAGAGAAATCGAGAAATCAAAGCGAATCAAATAAATGTTGCAGGGAATTTCAGTCAATAATTTTAGTCAGGATTCTAGCGAATGACAAAGGAACCTGGAGTTTCAGAATAACGTCATCTTGCTTCTGTATCTTATCTATTTTATCCATATGAATAGGATAGAAAAATATTAATTCTAACATTCTCTGCTCGTTTTCGTCGTCTAGAATAGAACAGAGATGGTGATTTGTGGTATGTGTTTCATCCTGATGCCTTTGTGAGACATGTGACAAATATGGCAGACATTTCCTTTTATCGATGTGTTGTAATTTTAGTGAATGGTCTCCCTTTATGTTAAATTTATAAGTTATCTGACAATTTAATAAGTTCAAGGCCATATGTTCGCATTCATGGCGATTACCCATACATAGAAAAATACTATAATAACAATTTCTCATATAGAATTACAAAGGACTTAATGCAGGTTTAAAAAGTAATGCCTATGAATGCAGATATAGGATAAACAAACTGAGTATGAAAACATATTTCATGATGTTTTAACATAATGCATTTTAAATTTATGGGTTTCAATATTATTGCCATTGTTTGTGATGTATCATTAAATTCGATTTTCCACCTGGCTGAAATCCGTCTCCAGTTGTTTCTGAGTGTTTTGATCAACAGAAACACAACATTAACAATGTTAACGGTATGAATTTTTGAATAGCTCTGAAATTATTCACCTGTTTGGCACTGACATTTTTTTCTGAGCTCAGGTGTAGTTTCTACGCTTTGAAAGTTTGAAGTTGCAGAAGGATTTTCTTCATCATTTACATTTAACAGAGCGTTTCGGGCAACACAAGTTTCTGGGGAATTCCTGTTACAGCTCCCTGGTTAAAGAGGAATGGATGATTCGTACCTGCCCTAACATCAACCCTTTGACCGTTACTTTCTCACTTATTACATGTCACGTGCTCCAGGACATTACTTCTCCGGGTTTAGCTGCGACGAAAAAAATCAGTTTTAGCAAGGATCACTCCAAAAACCTTGCCCTTGGCTGAACTGCCAATCTAATCATTCAACCGAAGACAATTACAGCGCCAAACAGAGACTCCCCGCATTTCTTATGTCACCTGCCTCGATGGAGGCATTTTCTGAAGGTATACCGTATGGACCTGAAGGTTACCATATACCCAAGAGAGATGAAGACTAGTTCGCTCCTGACATATCTATAGTAAGCAAAGTGACCACCCAAGCAAGGAAATCTGACCTTGATTGAACTGATCTCCCTTGGAAATGCTTTCAATTAAACTATGCGCTACTCACTGAAACTCACTTCATCGACAAATCTTTTCAAAAGATAAATCACTATAATCAAAACCCAGTCCTTGCTGAAGTCTTTCTTTGCAATTTCACAAGAGATGCACCAGAGAAATATGACTTTCATGTTTGGATCGATAACTGGGAAATTAAATCGAACTCAATCCACTCTATAAGCCATGTTGATACACTTGAGGCTTTGGTACAGATTGCAAATATTTATCTGAACAGCTACATTATATTTGTCCTGTGACCCTGACAGCACACGTATAGCGAATGCTGTTCTTCTCACTACCAGGCTCCACAGTCACAATGAGAGCTTATCTCCAAGTCACAAGGGCCCAACAAGTTATTGTCCGAGTGTCGGGCTGGTTCCAATCGCTGTGAGCGTCAATACGCAGTAATACATAGGCTGCGTCAGAGAGCCGCAGTTTGGAGAATTTTAAGGTAATGATGACATTCGTAGTGACCAGTACAGACGAGAGAAGGCTTCGAGCAGAATCTGCTCTCACTTGGTAACCAGCGGAAATCCTGCGAAATAGAATTTGTGATTCTTTCCCCGGGTATTGCAGGACCCAGAATAAGCTGAAGGAACACTTGGTACTCAAATAGATGCAGTCTGAAGTCGTAATGCCTCCTTTTGTCCAATCCGCTGTCACAGAGATTTCCTGAGTCAGGCCAGCTTTAAATGGAAAATAAAATCAAAAGCTAACCCATTTTTCAAGTGCAATTACGTTTGGTTCAAAATTACTTCGAAGAGTACTTACCCGTGAGAAGTGCTCCAAACACGGCATTGAAAACAAGTAAGCACGCTGCCGTTTTCGTTAACGTGTATTAACATAGTAACCTATAGAAACTGGCACAAACTAACCGCTGAAAGTAACCGCATTGAGGGTCGATGTTCCCTTCTTGTGTCCCCACTGATATGTCGTAATGTTCAATCTTTGGGGTAAAAGACGGCTACGAGTCTCCAGGCAATGAGAAAGGAAATGTTACAATCGCAAAAGCTGCAAGCATCAAAAATCCAAACAGGATAACTATTTTACTCAGAGGGAAGGAAGAAATATATTTTTATAGTATCAAATTTAGTTTATTCGCTCTCAACGTATGTGTGAACTGGTTGCAATCACTAACAGTTGGAAATTACGATTGAATTTCACCAAGTACATTGAAGTTCACCAACGTCTTATATATATTGTAGCGTGTCACAGAACGTGGCAGAAGTCAGTAACTTGCAGGGGATATTTTGTAAATATTGAATCTTTCTTTTTTTGTTTGAGTTGCATTAAAGGCACCAGGATATTAGAGTCCTGCATGAATTTCACAAAAAATAAACAAGGGACATATAAATAAAAGGTTTCCCGTGTGGACAATTCAATTACATTATTTGTTACATACTGCTCATCAAAACGATGCATTGTATTTTACTTCCTTCTGTGACATTAAAATGTGTAATAATTTGCATAGTCAATGAAATGCTAACGATATCGCTTTCGCCCTAGCAAAGCTTCCACGAGACGTAAAACACAGGTCGGCATTTTTAACCGTTGAGGTTATGTTAAAACCACCTCATGAGGTGACGCTTCTCGCCGCTACTGTAACTTGGGAGTGACAGTTGCGGTACAAGGTGGGACAGAATGAGACAGGTGCACTTCCAGCTCTAACGGCGGCGCCTTATTTCCAACTGAGTAGTGACAGACAAAAAAGGCTGAATGGAAAGTAGGGCAATTCTATGTGAAAAATTATTCATAGAAAATGATTCAACAATTGAAAACACTGGTGACAGCATATGTTCACTCTCTCCAAGTGCATTTCTGGGGACCTGATTGTAGAATTAAATTAAAAAAAAAACGAAGGACATGAATTAGGATCGAAACAGACGAGTTGAGAGGGGGGGGGATTTTTTCATGGAAAACATAAAACTAAGGCTGCTCTTTACGTACTTTACGTGTAAAGTTACGCTGTGCAGCATCACCTCTTAGAGAGCAGACAATGGCTTAGTAGCAATTATTCAGAGACTCAGGCTCATCTTCGGAGGATGCATATTCATATCCCACCACGGAAAGCTGATAAACTTAAGTTAACAAAATCTGAATTGATAATTCATTTCAATGATCGTGTCTGTGAATTACCAGTGATTGTCACAAAACCCATGTGGTTCACTCATATCCTTCAGGGAAGGAAATCTGTCACCCTTACCTGGTCTATCCTCTATGTGACTCCAGATAGATTGATAACTGCCCTTTGATGAAACACCATAACAAGCCATTCAGCTCAGTGACATTTAGGGGTGGACAGCTTATGCAGGTCCTGTCAGCGACGCCGACATCCTGTGAAAGAAATACAAGAAATTTAGGAAGCAAGTCTGGAAACTTTAGCGCAGCTAGCCCCCAAAAAGCAGCCATATGATACTGACGATGTCGCCCCTTTTTATTATATTGGTTGAGGATAAAGGTTAACCAACAGATCAGGCAGATCTTTATTTTCATCCCTTCCATCCTACTCACCTTCCTAACTTCATCCTTCCTGGCCCCTTCCTGATTTCGTTCTTCCATTCCAGTATTTCTATCTCCATTCCTCCTATTTCAATCCTTCAATATGTAATGTGAAGTTTTCGCTGTCGCAACTGAATGTTGTAGCCTCACAACTGATACACCACAACTGTTCAGTTGTTGAGCAGAATCCGTGTGACTTTAACACTGTCTATTTCTGCGCACACAGATAAACCGCGGAGCACCAAATTATAGACTTGTGAATATCAAATGCAGGTTGCCATTTTATACAATAGATATTGATGTTGCATCTGCAGACCGTGTGTTAGGTGTCAAAAGGTGGGAAGAGCCACATTTGCATTAAACGAAAACAAAAACAAAAATGCCTGGAAAAACTCAGCAGTTCTGACAGGATCTGCGGAGAGGAACACAGTTATCGTTTCGAGTCTGTATGACTCTTCAACAGAACGTGCCTGCTGTCCGAATAAATGCATGGTAGTAGGCTCTTCATCGTTGCCCCTCATCTTATTGTGTTTATTTCGCGATCTCAAAGTTCCATATGTTGACATCGCAATCCACCATTAAAGTTATGTTCAGAGAGAGTCTGCCGCTCTGACGGCATGACGTATTAATTCAGAGCACTGGGAGACCTGCAATGATCTTCTTGAAATATGCCATCATTTATGTGTAACGGAGGAAGCAAACGGGGCTTCAATGCAATACATTAGAAAGCTCCTACAGTTCTACACCGCAACGCCAGTCTACATTAAATACGCAAACTCCGGGCTGGGACTTAAAATAACATTTTCTGATTCGGAGGCCAGAGTGCTACCAATGATCCACAAATCTATAAAGGAATGCTAGATGTGCGACGGCTGATTGAAGCGGGGAATTCAGAGAATTCACAAGAACTGGAGCTGATAGTTTATGTACCAGTCGTAAGGGTTTATGTAATGTGGTGCTTCATAGCCGTGCAGTAATACACGGCTGAGTCAGAGAGCTGGGTGTCTGTGATGTTCAAAGGGATGTTTGTCTTGCTCCTGTCCTGTACGGCCGAAAACCGCTTCGCAAAAGCTGGTGCATTCTCTTCATTCCCAGCCGTGTGTCTGAACAGCACATACTGAAGGCCTTTTCCCGAGTACTGTACGTACCAGAATAGATAAGCAGCTGTGTATGTCGCTGGGTAGATACAGGACAACACCGCAGTATCTCCTTCACTCACTGCTACAATTGAGGGTGTTTGGGAAAGTCTCTCCTGTTGGCTGTATTCTGGAAAACAATAACAGAATGTCATCAAGGCAACTTTTAGATTTTTTTTTCATTTGGACGAAATAGGCTTTCCAGTGCACACGCACACGCACGCACACATAGTCTCACGTTAAATCATTCCCTTCAATACGACAGTTGACTCCATTTCGAGTGTCAACAACAACAACAAAAATCAGGGAGCTTCAGCGATTTCGCCCCTCAGTTAACTGATCCCAGGCCACCCAGACAATTTCCTTCTGGCTGTGTTCAGCCAAGGCTACCGTTTCTGCAGGAAATAGAGAAGCTCTTCTCCAGCCCATTGAGACAGTGACAGATCAGCTTGTGGCTAATGTAGATACTGTACGGACACTTACTGACTGGTGAGCAAAGCCGAGGAAGCTGACCTGTCCAATGGAGTGAACAAAGTTGGAGGAAAAATAACAATACAATTAACAAAATAAAAGAGTTACATGTGCATAAAATACTTACTTGCTTGAACGTTTATTAGGAAAAGGAACACTTTGGTGAATAATATTCCGATCCACGAGACACACTGGCGATCAGAAAACATGTTGATGTTGTATCCTGTGCGACAATTTCATATTGTACGGAACTATGCGCTGTATATTCAAGATATTTGCTATCTCCTACTACCGCGTTTACCTTCACATCAGCGGGAATGCGAGATTTCTAAGCAAAATAGCAACCGCAAATGTTATTTTACTCTTTTTGACGCCTTACAGCAGCCAATAGATGCGATGCTGGGAGGGGTGGGGCAGACAAACAAAGTCAACGAATCAGAATTTTTAAAAAGTTCCAAATCCATAACTATAGCCCGGCCTCAGAGTTGATGGACATCAAAGGTGATTGTTACTTGACAGATACAATTGATCCATTATTTAACGGACGCAAGTGTCCATTGTTATTTGTCTGTAATCAATGACATTTTAACTTTAATAGCTGTAAATGGTTATTCTAACTCAACAGCCAACATTAATCGATGACATGAATGGATGCCAATGAACATCATTATCTGATGGACACCAATAGCCACTCATGTATAACAATCAGCACTTGTCAAAGTTATTCAATGCAGAAAGAATATGTTTTCTTTTTTGGTCGGACAGGACTTGAGTATTTCTGAGAAAGAGATAGAACTAAGCTTATTGCCCTACACTCGTCAGGACACTCAGAAGAATGAAAATATAAAGGGGTGGGGGGGACAATTTATAGTGTATGTGAGGAGAGTGCTGATTGGTTGGCAAGTGCCATTGCCATGAAGAATGCACTGCCGATGGTGCTTGACAGTTAACTGCCAACCATTGTTTGAAATTTAACCCAGGCAGCTCGAAGCCGATTGGTCAAGGCTGACTCATTCGTCATGATGCTCATGATGAAAAGAAGAAGAGCAGAAGAAGAAGAAGACGAAGATAATGTTGATGATCTGAGTGGTTTGTTCTCCAGAGGCCCAGCAAAGACTGCGCATGTTGAATGCAACTACCACAACCGCAGCCTCCCATCTGCCCCCCCTGCTCTAATGACACTGGTGAACCTGGTTGCAACAATCAATGGCAGAGGTACCCTGGCCCAGTTTAGCAGACCAGAACTGAGCACAGTACTCCAGATACCTTGTTAACAAAGTCTTATATACTTGCAGCAAAGCTTCCTTACACACCCAATCCAAACCCCTTGCATCAACTTCACAGACACCCTTGATTATTCTTTTTTCCCGTTTTCTATCCATCTCAATACACTACCCCAATTCAATTGCGCTTTAATTTTACACGCCAATTTCTTATGTGGATAAAGGCTTATTTCAAAATGTAACCTTCTTGAAAGGTCTAGGTCACCTCCTCCCATCAAAAAGAAGGAAAGGAGGCCCTTACGTCTACAAGCAGTGAATTTAATACCGTAGGATGTAGGCTGTGTAAATCCAGACTGACTTTAAGATTGCTGAACTGCATCTGTCCACATTGAAATAACCGGCTGAATTTCAGTTCACCCCACTGCACCTGATCCGGACCTGGACTGGGCCGCATTGAATGTAAACGTACAGAATTGTATCTTACCACAATTAACATCACTATGCCGCATGCGACCTAACCAGAACTATGGAAGGATGCTTGAAGGAACTTAGCACATCCTGAATTGAAGAATGCTGTAGGAACAAAATTTAACTATGCTGAACTAGAATTCAATGAATTTATACACGCAAAAAAAGCATAGAAACAGCAAACGCGATTATGAGTAACTGGGTATGTTTCCACTGAACGTACTTGCACTCTACTGGATATGTTCATAATGAACTGGACCTGCCATCATTTAATATGCCGACAATAACTTGGAAAAATCTGCACTGAATCTTTTCTTGAAGAACTTAGCCTATTAACACCAAATGTAATGGTTTTTAACTGGGCGTGTCGACAATGAAGATACAGGCAGGTGCCTTATAAAGCGTGTAAAGTCTCAGAAATATTTGCAACCACGTTACACCTGTTCCGTAACCACAGCGACTGAATATTGAACAGGACTGAGAACCCGGCTCAGTTTTGTATTAAAAAAACATTCCTCAGCACCCTCAGGACTTAAAACCAGTGATTTGACCTGGCCCCAAAATCCAGGCAGTTAAGGATTTTATAAAGAACTGCAACTGGATTCACTATGAAGTTTCTGTGTATTTCGTTTTAGAACTATATCAGGTCCCATGGAAAAAAACACGTTCCATCAAAACAGAAAGACCAGCCCAGCGGCAGCTGCATAGATTTGCTTGTTGCAACAACTTTAACTAATTAAAAATGTCAAACCAATTGATTATCTCCCTGGAGCCTAACAGCAGGCATAAAAGGGAGTATTTTCGGTGAATTTGCAGAGCGTGCTCAGGGTTTCTGGGAGAAATGCACAGAGTACTAAACGGTCGGGTATTTGCCATTTACTATCCCATCGTTGGAGCTATTGGGGTTCCAGGTAAAATAGTGTCGTCGGTCAGCAGCTGCAAGAATCATTGGTTGGCAGCAAGGATTCTGCAATTTTGCCTGTAGCGCATCTCAATGACGCACGGATCCTTACTCCAGTTTCAGGAGATAAATTTTCCCCCTTACCATTATATTCCCTGTTCCTTAACTGGGATAATTTCAGTCATTTACAGGACCATTTTTCCACGTTTATGGATTAATTCACCATTTTAACTTCGCACTTCAGTCAATTTATTCTCTCGGCATTACTGGCTTATATTTCCCCTTTTATATCGTCCCCTTTACCAGCATAGTTTCTTGACATTACCTGTATAATTTCTCTCGTTTAAATTAATAGTATCTCCCTGAGACTGATACCTTTCCATTGCTTCAGTTATATAATTCCTTGCCATTTACTACCGGCATCGCAATAAGTAAATGTAATTATATTGTGTTATTGACATTGTTAGAGTGGGTGAGTTATCATTTTGTTAACACAGAGTAATGGAGCTTTGTTGTGTTAATGGCGCTGTTACTGAAGGGAAATTGTCGCACGTTATCACAATGCTAATGTAAAGGGATGCTGTGGTTGACACCGTTACCATGGGTGAACTAACATACCGTTAAGACAGTACAAATGTGGATCCATTGTATTGTTACCACTATCATTGTGGGGGTAAATTATCACATTGTTGTCACGTTGAATATGTAGTCCTATTGTTCCTTTCACTCATAGAATGGGAGAATAATTTAATGAATGACTGATAATCGAACATTTGAATCGTTACCGAGTGAATTTCATGAACTTTTTTATTGAAGAGACATTATTAATGTTGACAGAAATTCCTGTAGTATAGGAGATTTCTTCTTCAAATTTGACTTCATCATCTGCCAATTGCAATGATCCAAATCGATACCGAAGACCCCACATGATTGTCAGGTGAAGGGCTCGGAGTTACAAGTGCGCCCTTCGCCACATTTCCTCTGCCAGGTGACTTAAAGGGTACTTGTCCATTAACTTCCCGCTGTTTGTGGATATGTCTGAGAAATTTGAACACCAGCTTTACTATCAGTCAATAATTTTACGGTAATTTGTTGGAATGATCTACTTTTGATTCTCCGTGAGACATAATCTGCGTTTTTCCTCACTTCTACACTGGCTGTTGTGTTTTTCTCCCGCCTCAATGTGTTGCCTTATTGTGTAGTGACTTGTCATTTCCCGAAATTATTTTACATTCCCATGTTGGTTTCGGTGTGTTTTCTGTTCCTCTTGTTCTCAGTTATTCCTGATTATCGCATTTTGCATCACCTTGTCATTGACCTGCCTTGTGTTCATTGAAATTATGAAATTGAGTGCAGAAACAATTCTCAAATGCGTTAGGGGTAACTTGCAGCACCCACCTTCTCCCTTTCTTTCTCTATCTATCTCTTCCCCTCCCTTTGTCTCTCTCTCTCTCTCTCTCTCTCTCCATCCCTTTTTCTCGGATTGAAACCAGTAAATTGACTGTTCTCACTCTGTCCCACACAGATATTTTCTTTGCCTCTCCATATCCTTCTATTCGAGCTAACTTAGCAATGATTGTGTTCCCGTCTAAAAGAAGATGTGTCACTTCTAACGTGGTGTCCATGGCTGTGACAGCTCTCTTCGTCATGGTCTTGGCTGTAATATTAAACTGTATTGTTCTAATTTATGTTCCATCCAGCTCCCCGTCTCTCAAACCAGTTTGCAGTTTTAGTGCTGCCTTATATTTGGCAGCCATTGACAGTCCTACTAGATTCACGGTCGCTTTCCCCTTTGATCTGTTTATAGCCATTTCTTGCCAGAAGCTGAAAATAATATTTCACCAGGATGATGCCTATGCGTGTTCTAGGAATCGTTTCTGCACTCTGCTGTGGATAACATAGCACTTGATTTGGTTATGAAGGAACGTATATAACTAACAATATACCCTGTTTCAGCCACAGAAGGTTCACATTTTATACGGCACCTGCAGGGACCGCATATGACTGGATTCGGTCTATTGTCACTCCTTGTCTCCCATTCATTCTGATTTCGCTGTTCAATGCTCTGACCGTCAGACACATTTAAGCGGCAGGAGACTCCAGGCACAGAGTATTGGAGAGAAGCAGATTGACCCAGAGATGGAGGAGCGGAAGTTCATTGTTTTAATCTTCGCCATCTCGGGCAGTTTCACCCTGTTATATTTGTTGTATTATATAGCCACCCTCTGTCTGAATGGAGAATGTTGTTCATTTCTCAGCTTCCGATTTCAATTCTGAAGAATTCATAATGGACTCGGAATGTGACCTATGTTCCTCTCTCCAAAGATGCTGCCAGCCCTGTTGTGTTTTCCCAGCACTTTTTATTTTTATTACAGATGTCCAGCATGCGCAGTATTTTGCTTTCTTTTCCTGATTTCGGTGATTCCACAGTTATCCCCCTGCAAAAATGAGTTATGATTCTGTTATCCAGTTCCTGTGCTAATCCATTTTTTTAAAAAATACTGGGACACAAATTAAAATGTGTGCCGAGTTAAAGAATGGGGCGAAGTGTCCACTGAGACCCTTTGTTAAAATTTAAAATTTGTAGCAGGAAATTTAATCACTAACTGTATTTCATGCAAGTAAAATCAAATGGCTGGCACAATAACTCAGAGTGTTTGTGGGACGGGGATAACAATCCATTGTCTTATCTGGTTGGATGGCATATGGGGATCAGATTGGTGAAAGCAGCACGGCGTTCGTTCTCTGTTCCTGCCTGTGGAGATTTAGGATCTCCCTCAATGCCCTACGTGTTGTGGGGTTTGTGGCATTCTGGGTAGAACCTACCTTCAGGCCGAGAACTTAAGAAGAAGTTTCGATACTCCCGTGTTGGCTTCAATGTGTTCCCGAAGCCTTTTTGTTCTCAGTTGGCTCTTATCGTATGAATTGGTACCCTTATGTCATTTACATATCTTATTTATAATGCAGATGATGATTGAAAAACCTACAAACAATTGTCTCCATGTTAAGCAATGTCTTGCTGATCAGGATAATGCCTAAAAAGTATCAATTTTACACAACATGATGCAAAACAGATTCTTTTGACAACTCAAACACTTTGCTTTGGTGACATCTCTCTTCCCCAAACAAATACCTCTGCCTCTATACCTATATTTCTCTCTATTACAGCTAACCTGGCAGTGATTGTGATCCTGTCTCGAAGAAGATGCGGACTCTCTGTATGTATGATTTATTACCTGGTGTCCATGGCAGTGGCGGATCTCATGGTCATGATCACTGCTGTGATATTAAGCCGGGTTGCTGGAATTTAATTCCCAACCAGTTTCTTGTCCATCACACCGGTATGCAGCCTCCGAGCTTCCTTAATCTACACAGCCATTGATAGCTCCGTTTGGTTAACAGTTGCTTTCACCTTTGATCGATTTGTGGCCATTTGCTGTCCGAAGCTGAAAGTAAGATTCAGTACTGAGAGGACAGCGGCGCTGGTTGTAGGAATCGTGGCAACACTGAGTTGCCAAAAGGTTCGTTCATGTATTTTGTAACAGAACCTAAATATATAATTAACAGTGTACCCTGGTTCTGCAAGGTAAAATTAGTATTCTATACATCACCTGCATGGGTCGCATATGACTGGATTCGTTCCATTTTAACCCCGTGTCTCCCATTCATTTTGATTTTACTGCTCAATGCTCTGACCGTCAGACACATTCTAGTGGCCAATAAAGCCCGCAGGAGACTCCGGGCCCAGAGCAATGGAAAGAATCAGAGTGACCCAGAGATGGAGAAGCGAAGAAATTCCATAGTTTTACTCTTCACCATCTCAGGCAGTTTCATCCTGTTACATTTGTTTTTCTTTATAACGGTACTTCACATCCGAGCTGCGAATCTTACTTATTCTTCAGTTTCCGATTTCAGTGATTCCACATTTACTCTCCAGCAAATTGGATACATGCTTCAGTTATTGAGTTCCTGCATCAACCCGTTTATTTATGCTGGGACCCAGAGTAAAATCAGAGCCGAGTTAAAGAAAGGGGTGAAATATCCACTGAGTTTATTTTTAAAAATATTTACGTATTGAAAATAGGAAACTCTAACATGAACTTGACATTATATACATTGCATTACCTATTCCATTCCAAAATCTCTTCTTTTTGCCCATGAAAGACACAGCCCCGCTTCCAAGGTGACTTGTGTTTATGTCCGTTTCCTGTGTGTGAATTGAAGAACACTTAAGAAAAGCTGTATTCCCGCTCAGGTCAATCTGGTAAATAGTCCGAAGTTGAATTCCCGTCATCTGTCCCGCGGTGACTAAAGCTTGGTGTTTCCATCATCCTTGGTGGCGCTGGGAGCCAGGAGATATAATATAAACAGCACTTATTGACTCATGCAGGGATGATATATTAATATTAATTTATTATTATTTTTACTATTATTATTATGACATGTGATGCAAGGATCGTTGGAAAGGTCAGCATGCTTTGCCAATGCCTAGTTTACCTTGTCAGGCCAGCGTCCTGGCTGCACTCATGAACTGGGTGGACTCCTCCAAGTTTCACACATGAGCGCACAGTCCCTGAACCTGTGCCAGATGTTCTACTTCCCGCTGCTTCCCCAGGTTTTGCCATCTTGCTGATGACTCCAGATGTACCTCAAAAGCCTGACGGTGAGAACTGCAGGGCTATCCCACAGATTTCCGAAAGTTAGTGGCCTAAGCTGTGCCTATTGTGATCAGCTATTCGAGTGCCTCTGTGCTGTGCTCACCAGGTTGAAACACTAATGCTATTCTCATGCCACCAGCTTTCAAGTTAAGCGTTCCTGTTCTGGTGGAAGGTGCAGGGAAATTAAGTGAGGTGCACCCTCTGTGATCTCTTTCTCCCTCTCAGAGGACGAGCGTTCTTGTGGTGACCCTGGATCCTGACTGCTCTTTCCATGACCTGTGAGAGGGATGAGAGCAATGAGTGGGCAAAATATCCATCTGACTACTCATCATGTGGAGTTCCATCTGAGATTGGAGCACACATACACACAATCACCATGCTTTTTGCTAGTCAGACAGTGTCAGTAGCATGCAATCGTCCATCATTCTTTCAGAACTCTAGCCCCGACTCTCTGTTGATAATTGCTTGTCCTTCCTCGATGCAGCCTAGCTCTTCCTCTACAGATGTGGGGATGCCCATGTACGGTGCACGCCTCCAGTCTCTCTCTTTCTCTTGCATTGTGAGTTCTCTTCTTCCACAAATGCATAAAGTTACAATGTTGCTCACCCATCATGGCCAAGCTAGATGACAAAGGTGGTGACAGCCAAACGATCCAGAATGATGTCACAGGCATGCTTCCTGCATGCGATCTCATTGAGAATGTGTGAAATATAAATTTCAATGTTATGTAGTTTTAGACAGACACGGTACAGAACACGTTTTTTTCCCCCAAAATTGACTTTTTGTAATTCTCAACTCTGTTGTGCTGTAGGTTTAATGCAATGTTTGATATTTTGATTCAACCAGCATTATAAAATGTTTTATAGTATGAAATAAATGATCATTGAGAACAATATAATTGATTCTGAAATGAACCTTTATAGACATCGATGCTGCTAAAAAAAGCCACAACAACAATAATAAAAACAACAATAATGATAATAAGAAATTTAAAACAAGCCAGAAAGATAGATAGACAGACAGATCGTTATGCAGACAGGAAAATAGATCTTTGGACAGATAGGCGTGTGTGTGTGTGCGTGTGTGTGTGTGTGTGTGTGTTTGTGTGTGTGTTTGTGGATAGATAGATATTTATATAGATAGACGGATAGAAAGGTAGATTCATAGATAGATAGATAGATAGTTAGATAGATAGATAGATCGATCGATCGATAGATAATCAGGCTTACTGCTCGACTGAACACAGACTGAGGCATGTTAGCATGAGTGGAGGGATGGCTGTGGTGATGCACGAATGTATGATAGTTGGATGTATGAATATTTTGATTGATGAATCAATGATTGGATTGATAAATGTCTGGAAAAGATAACGCATGGTTGGATTCATAGACCTGAAATATCTTGCTATATTTCTGCCCTAATAATAAATCGCGAATAAGATTAGGTTCATTTCTAAAACCTGTTTTCAAATCATCACATAACCGATTTATGTATTGGGGCTTCGTGCTGACGATGAGGCAATTATTTGTCAATAAAGTGCCGACTACTGGGTAGCTGTTCATAACACAGAATTATAGAATTGTTACATCGCAAAAAAAAGGTCACTTAGCCCATCGTTTCGGCACTGGCTCTTTGAATGAGCAACTCACCCAGTATATTTAACTTGCTTTCTTCCCAAAAGCTTGCACATTATTCCTTTTCAGATATTGTTTAATTCCCTTATTGTTGTCTCAATTGAATTTGCCTCCATCACATTCTCATGCAGTTCTTTCCAAATTCTAATCACATGCTGCGCTATATATTTTCTGCTCTTATCGATTCCGCTTCTTTTTAAAATTATTTTAGCTTTCTTCCCTCTCATACCTGATCCTTTCACAAGAGGGAACAGTTTCTCCCTACATACTCTGTCCATATCCCTCGTGATTTTGCATAGTCCATCAAAGCTCGTCTGAACCTTATTTTTCTCTCAACGAAAACAGATTTATCTTCATAACTGAATTTCCTCAACGCTGGAACCATTCACGTGAAACTTTTCAAAACCTGTCTACCACCTTCACACCCTCCAGAAGGTGTGGCTCCCAGAACTGGATGCAATACTCCAGCTGAAGCAAAACTAATGACTTACCTAAATAAAACATAACCGCCTTGCTCTTGTACTATTTGCCTCTATGAATAAGGCCCGGGATGCCGTATGCTTTATGATTTGTCTCTCAACATCTCCAACCTCCTTCAATGAGTTATGCACATATACAGCCGGTTACCTCTGCTCGTGCACCTCCTATAGAGATGTACTCTTTATTTGATAATGTCAGTCTATGTTCTTCCTAACAAATGAATTAGTTTACATTTTTTATGCTTTGAACTTCATCTATCACCTGACCGACCATGTCACCAACTTATCTATGCCCTTTTAAAGTTCTACACTGTCCTCCTCACAGTTCACAATGACTCCAAGTTATATATCATCCACAACCTTTGAAATTGTGCCCGATCTAAGATCTATGTTTTGAACATATCAAGAAAAGCAAGCGCCCCAACACTGAACATTACAAGCCTGCATCCTGCCTGAAACACATCTATTAACCATTACTCTCTGTTTCCTGACGCTCAGCCGATCTTATATCCATGTTACACTGTTCCTTTTATTCCTGAGGTACACTTATGCTAACAAGTCTGTTGTGTGAAATTGCATCAAACGCCTTTTGGAGCCTATGTAAACCATATCAACAGCATTTCCCTCAACTGCCCTCTTTGTTACCACCTCAAGCAACTGCAACAGGTTAGATAAGCCTGATTTTTGCTTATAAATCCATCTCAGATTTCCATAATTAACCCTTATTTGTCCCCATGATTTAGTTTTGAATTATTGTTGCTAGAAGTTTCCCCACCACTGAAGTTAAAGTGATTGGTTTATAGTTGCTGGGCTTAGCTTTACACCCTCCTTTGAACAAGCTTGCAACAGCTGCATTTTCTCGTCTCCCATGAGAACCCCGAGTTCAAAGAAGTCTGAAGAATTATGGTACCCTGATTTAACATCATCTCATGGATCCCACACCAATGTCTCTGCCATTTCCGCCCTCACATCCGTCAGTATGCTTGATGCAACTCATGCAGTCCTGCCACCTTATCTAACATAAATATAGTTAACCTATCCAATACCCATTTTTTTCTTTTCAGTTTTAAACCCATTTGTACCTGAATTCCCTTACTTTTAACCATGGTCTGGGTCGCTCCTTCCTCCTTCGTGAAGACAGATGCAAAATATTCATTTGATGCTTCAGGTATACCCTCTATATCCATGTGGTAATCCCTTCTTTAGCACCTAATCAGCCACACTCCTCCTTTTACCACACTTTTACTACTCATATGCCCATAGAAGGCTTTGGGATTTAATTTGCAGTTAGCTGCCAGTCACTTTTCATTCTCGCTCTTTGCTTCTTTAATTTGCTTCTTCATCTCGCCTCTGAATGTTCTGCTTTCAGTTTGGTTTTCAATGGTATTTTCTCCTGACAACTTGATTTCTATTTTAGTCATCCAGGGAGTTGTGGATTTCTTAGCTTTGTCTTTTCATTTCCAGGGAATATACCTTGACTGTAGCTAATTGATCAGCTATCTTTTCCATCCCAACTTTTCACACCAAATTTTTCTGCACAGATTCTTTCCTAAACAATTGAAGTTGGCTTCCTCTCAGTTAATTTATCTTATTTTGGGCTGTTCTTCGTGTTTTCTCACAGAAAACTTAAAATGTTTGATACAATGTTCATTGTCCCCTAAAGGTTCGCCTACTCACACTTGATCTGCTTGGCTCATCTTATTTGCAAGAGCCACGCCTAACAGTACCTCCACCCCCGTTGGACGGGAAACATAATGCTGAAGAAAATTTCCCTCAACATATTCCAGGAACTAGTTCCCCTCTCTGCTATTTACACTGCCTCTGTCCCAAACTATATTTGGACAATTAATGTCCCGCATTGTAAGTTCAAGAAAATGTTTGCAACACTCTGTAATTTGTTTTCAAATGTGTTTCTCTACATCATCCTCATCAATTGGTGTCAGAAAGATGACACAGATCAATGTAATTGCATATGTTTTGCTCCTGAATACTAGCCAAATAGATTCTGCCCTTGATCCTTTTGGGTTACCCTCTTTCTCCAGCATTGCAATGCTGCCCTTAATTAGTAAAACTCTGCTCCCCTGTCTTCATTTCCTACATTTCCTGAATACTTTCCATTCCGGGATACTTAACAACCAGCCTTACCCTTCCTTGTGTCCGGCATCGGTTATAGCATGACATCGTATTTCCACGTTGCAACCTGCGGCTGTAACTCATGAATCTTCTTTACCATAATCTATGCATTCATATATATGCACAGTAACCATGAATTAGAATCAATTACTGCCGCCTGTACGCTGGCCCAGCCTATTAGCTTAGTCCACATTATGAGAGGGAGATCTGTCCCACGAAGTGCTCTCTCCAACTTGGTGCTCCTATCTAATACCATCTGATGGATCCCACACACCTGCTTTGTTAACCTTACTGTTTCCAAGCAGCATTCGCAAAAAACCCCTCAAGGAACTCTGTTCAAGCAACCTATTTGGCCCACTTGTCTCATCTACCCCACAACCTGTCCCAATATCCAAGGAATCTCAAGCTCTCCCTCCTGTACCGGCTTTCAAGCCACACATTCATGTCTCTGATCTTTTGTTCTTTTGCATTCACTCGCGATCGGCACTCCAACTAATCCGGAGATTACTACATTTGAAGTCCTGCATCATAATGTTTAACATAGCTCCCTAAATGCAACATCAGTACCACATCCCTCTTTTTACCTATATTTCTGGTATGGATGTGGACCACGACAACTGGTTGCTTGCCTTCCCTCAGGGTGTTCTCTCACCTCACAGTGACCCTAGGACTGGGAAGGCACCACACCATCATGGATTCAGATCTGTGATCACGGAAAAGGCTATCTATAACCCCAAATATGAATGATGTTGCAGTCTCCTCTGTCGGCTTATTTAGATATAGCGTTAGAAGTTTGCATCATGCATCACCTGTGGAACAGATGCATTCCTCCAGCAGAGGGGGAGAAGGTTAATAATAAGTGTCACAAAGATAAGTAATGAAATTCACGAATTATTCAAAATGATAAGTCATTATACTTCACCACTACTTTCAATATTTTATTTTATTCAAAATGTATTTAATTTCGTTGAGTATCATTAAGATTTTTTGAGGTCTCACTGTTCATTCTGTCACCGAGGAATCATCAATATCATCAGTTAAATATGCAAAATGATGCGTTTTCCAGTGGCACAATTGGTTAACATGTGCTACTTATAGAGCAGTACAGGCCAACGGGCTATGCCGAGGTTGTGAGTTCGAGCCTGACCTAGAGCACGAATTTTACTGGAGCGACATTTGGATAACGTGGACGAGATTCTGGCATTAAAGACACCATTTGCAGCTGGCGGCATTGCAATCGAACTGCATTGAGAGAGAACCTCAGCCCCCGCCCCATCGAGCCCCCCAACCGCAAGTTGTGCTGGTTTATTGATATCAGTTAGGCAGGAGTACACAAGGAAGTCTGGGAGGCCAACAGCGATTCATGTCTGACCTCTCTTGTGCTTGTAACTTGTCCTCTCTGACGAAAAGCATCAAGAAAAACCTCTTTTTAGAACAAGGTGTTGCATGTCCAGCAATGATCACACTCGTGAACACCCACCACCACCACCCAACCCCCATTCCCCGCTGGAAGTGGTTAGCAAATACTGCTCACGATGTTCCACTCTGACATACAGTCTGGTACTTCATAATTCTTGATACACATATGGGGAAAGCAGATACCACCTGGCTCATGAAACACGCATGGATTAACACCAATTTCACCCTTCGGACCAAGCGGTTGGTGTATTAAGACAGTCTTTTTAGTAGCTTGTCTGATTGTGAATCATGGACGGCTTATGGCTATCAAGAAAAGAAGATCCACAATTTTCACCTGTGTTGTGTGCAGTGGTTAAGGGTACCTCTCGACAGAAAACAATGAGGAATATGGCAGTCCTCTCAACGGCAGAGCACCCAAGTCTGTCAGTCTCATGAAACAGAGGAACATTGGATGGCTCGTGCCCGTCTACAAACCTATAACAAAAACTGCAACAACTTATATTTATGTCGAGATTTTAATATAATAATATGTCCCATGGATTTTCACAGGGGCATAAGGATATATCAGGTCAGTTGACCAAAAGCTTGGTAAATGAGGTAGGTTCTAGGGAGAGTCTTAAAGGAGGAAAGTGAAGTTGAAAGTTTGAGAGGTTTAGGGGGATATTCCAGAGCTTACGGTCCAGGCAGCTGATGACACGGCCACCAATGGTGGGGTGATTAAAATCTGGGATGAAGGACATGCGGTAATATTGCTCCATGTATCTTGGCCCCACGGCCCATGCCCAAGGCCCAAGCTTGAACTTTGGGACATAGATTGAGCATCCCTGGTCTCAGATAAAAAAAATAATTCCCATGTAAACATCTTGTAAGATTTTTGTTTATTGATACAACGGGAAAACTAGGACCAGTGGAATCCTTCTGTATGCTCGGTTGGGAATTGACTTTAATAGTTCTAAAATCCTCTGGATCTCAGTGTTAGAACAAGAACATGTTTTTGTTGAGATAATAATATATATATATATAAATACTGAAAAACTGCAAAGCACAAGCCTGGGGAAATAGACAGCAGGTCAGTCACCATCAGAAAGTGACAAGTTAATGGTCACTATTTCAGGCTATTTCCGCTGTTATTGAGAAGTCTTCGTGACATCATTGCACTGGGACTGGATGACATCATAAGAGTCCATTGTTTCCTAATGATGCACATCAATAACAAGAGGAAATATTAATAAACCTGAGCATATTATCTAGGCTGACACTCCAGGGTGACATTGAGGGACTGCTGCACTGCCAGAGACAGCATCCTTCAGATGGAACTTGTGGAGACTCTGGTCACAATCCTCCTATCCTCCTGATATAGTAATGGTGCCAAAGGACTGACAGATTGTAAATTTTACGCTCCTGTTCAAAAACACAGCAATTAAAGGACAGCTTCACATCAGTGATGGGGAAAGAGTGGAACTAATGATCCCAGACAAAATCAATTGGCACTTGGAAAAGGAAGGATTATTATTTCCTGCATTTGCTGTTTTTCACACTGATATCTTTCCTGTATCCTAGGTTGATGAGCGGATCTCTGGGAGGAACGAGGAGCTGGGACTAATCCATAAGAGTAACCAAAAAGAATGAGAATTGAAAGAAGCTCAAGTTAGAAATGACATAAAAGTCCCACAAATGCAGCCGTCGTTAACAGGACATCAATTAGTTTTCTCTTATCCTGGAGAAATCAATGACTTGTCATACTGTGTGTTTGAAACAAAGTTGCTTTATTTAACAGACGTCAAGGTATTCAACTCCAGGCCAGTTACAGAAATTATTAACATCAGTGGAAATAAATCCAAACTGTCAGAATGAACATGGTTCAGTTCTGGGTATATTTAATAGTGACAGTAACAGAACAATCAATCACCTTAAGGAGGACAGGGATAAATATGAATTATATCCGCTGGTTAGGCAGTCTAGAAATAGGTGGTATAGTCTAAAGCTTAGGACCAGGCCATTCAGGAGTTTAATTACACAGGATTCATGACACAGAAAAGGGTCATTCAGCTCAATCAGTCAATGCTAGTGTTTCAGCTCCAGTCGAGCCCACTCTCATCTTACCTCACCTCAATCATTGTAACCCCCTATTCCCTTCTGGCTCTTGTGACTGTCTAGCTCACCCCTTGAATAATATTAGGTGTGATTGCACGATTGGACACCACTTACTGAACAACCCTGATCGTGCTAAGAAGTACACGAACAACCAATTAAATATTATCAGTTGGACTCACAGTGTGGCTCACTTGTACGTGCGAGAAACTACATGTATTCACACAGCAAAAGAGAGACATCTACGCACTGCACCTTTTTCAACTAAACAAAAGCTCTACAATTCACTTTAACCACTTCCAGTGCTAGTGAGCCTGACTTCTTCAAAACTCTTTGGGTGAGGAAAATTGTTCTGAATATTCCCTATTAGATTTATTCGTGTCTACCTTATATAAATGGTCTCTAGTTATGCTTTTCCCACCAAGTGGAAACATTATCCCTCTATCTACTCGATCCAAACATTTCTCATTTTACCGACTTCGATTAGCCTCATTCTTACTTTCTCAAGAGAGAATACCAAGTCTGTCAATCCTTTGCTGGTATGTTTACCTGCAAATATGGTCTGTGCCCTGTCCAGTGAATCGATATATTTTTCTATACTATGGCAACTAATTCTGCCCTCTTAATTATAGCTAGTAAGATTTAAGCACGAGAGTAACAGATTACCCAAAAAAGGGGGTCGAGCTCAGAAGTGATTTTAAAGTAGTTTATTGAGGAGCAGCATTTCAAATATGATGCATAAGCTAAATAGACATGAAAAACACACGACCTGTTACAGGTGAGAATGGTTTACCAGATCCAGAGGATAAACGGACAAATGATGCAGAGTGCTGGTCTCTGGAGTTGGTGGCGGCAGTCTCCTCTGAATGGTTAACTGGTATCATCCAGAGAGTGGATGTTGAGCTGAGGCCAGTATGGATCACTTCAAAATCACGGTGCTCTCGAGAGTCGGGTTTAAATAGTTGTTTTGCTAATGGGTCATGAGATCCAATCGTATCTCGATTAGAAATGTCTTGTTTCAGGTACTGTTCTGGAGAAATGTGCATGGCAGAGCTAACAGACCTGTTCTGTATTTGTCAACCAGTATGCTACTATGGAATCTTTCTTCATAAGAAAGAGAGAGAGAGCGAGAGCCGTTTATATACTATTGCATAAAATACTGAAGATTTTATAGGGTTTGTAGCCAACCATTTCTTACAGTTCGTTATTTGGATTGAACTTGTCTCCATTCCCGTGCAGAGGGGATTTTCCTTCAGGGAGGGAGGGTTAACAATTTGGAATTCTTGATTCCGTACAAATTTCCAACCCCCTTCTTTCTGGTGCATAATCGAGGTGTCAATGTGCCTAATATGCAAGTCAGTAAAATTTGTCAGCAAGGATTAATCAATATTTTTTAATTGGAGAAGGTAATCAGTGGAACGTTTCAGGCACTGCATTTTAGAGTTCTTACCAAAGATCCAATTAGGATTGAGGAAAAAGTTCAGAATCTTGTTGTAAACTAATTTCTGATGAAAATTCCTTAATTCTGAGAAAAGATGAAAGGCAGCGGCTCTTAATGTGAAACTGCAGCCCGGAGAACACAATCAGCTATAAATCCATAATGTTAAACTTCAGCCCAGTTACAGGGATTATTAATATGAGCAGAAACAAACCTTAACTTTCAGAATGAACATGGTTCAATCCTGGATGCTATTAATAGCAACAATATGCATTTGTCATTTCCGGAGCCTGTGTGGATGCTGGGTGGCACAGTTGGATACATTCCCTTAACACTTTTTCGTTGATCAATACAACTGAGTTGCCTGCTCGTCTATTTCAGAGGGCAGTTAAGAGTCAGCCACATTGCTATTGGCCTGGCTTCACATGTACGCCACGGCAGGTAACGATGTCAGATTTCCTTCCCTAACTAGCATTAACAAGCCTGATGGTTTCATTGCGACAATTGAAACTGGTTTCATGTTCATCATGAAACTTTTAATTCAAGTTTTTTCTTGAATTCAAATTTCACCACCTGCCACGGTGAGGTTCCAACATGGATCCCCTTAGCATTACTATGTGTCTCTGCATGACTAATCCAGCGAAAATAGCACTACACCACTGCCTTTGCCCAGCCGTACCTAAAAATGAGGAGCCGACCTGATGAAGCCACAACATAGCATTACTTGCTTGCCAAACAGCATAAGTGGCAAGTGATGCAGAGCTACGCAATTCCACAATCAATGGATCAGATCTAAGCTCTGCAGTTTTGCCATATCCAGTTGTGAATTGTGATAGAAAATTAAACAACTCACTGAAGGAGCAGACTCCACAAATATCCCCATCCGCAGTGACGTCGAAGCCCAACACAGGCGTGCAAAAGATAAGGCTGAAGCATTCGTAACCACCTTAAGCCAGAAATGCCGAGTGGATGATCCTTCTCGGCCTCCTCCGGAGGTTGCCAGCATCAAAGATATCAGTCTTCAGCCTATTTGATTCACTCCACGTTAAATTAAGAAATGGCTGAAGACACTGGATAGTGCAAATGCTATGGCCCATGACAATATTCCGCCAATTGTACTCAAGATCTGCGCCCCAGAACATGCCCCGCCCCTAGCCAAGCTGCTCCTTTACAGCTGCAACACTCGCTTTTACCTGGCTATCAGAAAATTTGTTCAGCTTTATTCTATGCAAAAGAAACATGGAAAATCCTGCCCACCTACTTACCGCCCCCTCAGTCCGTTCTGGGTCATCAGTAAAGTAATGGAACGGGTCACCAACAGAGCCATGAAGCTACAAATGCTTAGCAGTAACCTGCTCACTGACGCCCGGCTTGTGTCCCCTCATGGCCACTCAGCCGCTGACCTCATTACAGCCTGGTTTAAGTACGGAGAAAAGAGATGAAAGCCAGGGGTAAGATGATGGTCACTGCTCTTGCTTTCAACGCCGCATATGACCAAGTGTGGCATCGGAGAGACCTAGCAAAATTGGAGTCAAAGGGAATCAGGGGGAAAACTCTCCGCTGGCTGGAGTCATACCTAGCAAAAGGAAGATGTTTGTGATTGTTGGAGGTCCATAAGACCATAAGACATAGGAGCAGAAATTAGGCCATTCCCCCCATCGAGTCTGCTCCGCCATTCAATCATGGCTGATAAGTTTCTCAACCACATTCTCCCGCCTTCTCTCCATAACCTTTGATCCCCTTACCAATCAAGATCCTATCTATCTCGGTCTTAAATACACTCAATGGCCTGGCCTCCACAGCCTTCTGTGACAATGAATTCCATAGATTCACCACCCTCTGGCTAAATAAGTTTCTCCTCATCTCTGTTCTAAAAGGACTTCCTTTTTTTCTGAGGCTGTGCCCTCGGGTCCTAGTCTCTCCTACCAATGGAAACATCTTCCTCACCTCCACTCTATCCAGGCCTCTCAGTATTCTCTAAGTTTCAATCCGATCTCTTCTCATCCTTCTAAACTCCATCGAGTATAGACCCAGAGTCCTCAAACCTTCCTCATATGTTAAACTTTTCATTCCTGGGATCGTTCTTGTGCACCTCCTCTGGACACGCTCTAGGGCCAGAACATCCTTCATGCGATAAAGGGCCCAAAATTGCTCACAATATTCTAAATGTGGTCTGACTAGAGCCGTATAAAGCCTCAGCAGCCCATCCATGCGTTTATATTCTCGTCCTCTCGAAATAAATGCCAACGTTGCATTTGCCTTCCTAACTACCGACTCAACCTGCAATTACCTTAAGAGAATCCTAGACTAGAACTCCCAAGTCCCTTTGCACGCCAGATTTCTTAATTCTCTCCCCTTTCAGAAAATAGTCTATGCCTCTATTCTTCCTACCAAAGTGCATGAACTCGCACTTCCCCACGTTTTATTCCATCTGCCACTTCTTTGCCAATTCCCTTAACCTGTCCAAATCCTTCTGCAGCCTCCCCGCCTCCCTCAATGTCCTTCCAGCTATCTTTGTGTCATCTCCAAAATTATTCAGGATGCCTTCAGTTCCTTCATCTAGATTATTAATGTATAAACTGAAAAGTTGTGGTCCCAGCATTTACCCTTGCAGAACTCTGCTAGTCACCGCCTGCCATCCTGAGAAGGAACCCCTTATCCCCAATCTCTGCCTCCTGCCAGACAGCCAATCCTCTATCTATGCTAGTACCTTCCCTCTAACACCATGGGCTCTTATCTTATTGAGCAGCTCCTGTCCGGCACCTTGTCAAAGGCCTTCTGGAAGTCCAAGTAGATAACATCAAATGGCTCTCCTTTGTCTAACCTACTCATTAACTCCTCAAAGAATTCTAACAGATTTGTCAGGCATGACCTCCCCTTGCTAAAATCATGCTGACTTTCCACGATTTTACCATGCACTTCCAATTAATTTGAAGTCTCATTCTTAATAATGGACTGTAAAATCTTACCAATGACCGAGGTTCGACTAATCAGCCTGTAATTCCCCGTCTTTTCCCTCACTCCCTTCTTAAGCAGGTGGGTTACATTAGCGATCTTCCAGTCCTCTGAGACCCTCCCTGACTCCAGTGATTGCTGAAAGATCGCCACTAACGCCCCCACTATCACTTCAGCTAATTCCGTCAAAACTCTGGGGTGTAATCCATCTGTTCCAGATGAGTTATCCACCTTCAGACCTTTCAGTTTTTCTAGCAGCTTCTCCTTGGTAATGGCCACCCTACTCACCTCTGCCCCCCGACACTCTTGAACTCTGGGGGATGTCATTCGTGTCTTCCACTGTGAAAACTGACGCAAAGTACCTATTCAGTTCCTCCGCCATTTCTTTGTTCCCCACTATTACTTCTCCAGCGTCATTTCCCAGCAGACCAATATCCACTTTTGTCTCTCTCTTACCGTTTATATAATCTAAAAAAAACCTCTTGCATTCTTCTTTTATATTACTGGCTAGTTTACCCTCATAGTTAAACTTATCCCTCCGTATTTCTTTTTTAGTTGTCCTCTGTTTGTCTTTGTAGGCTTCCTAATCCCCTGGTTTTCTCCTGTTTTTCACCGCATTGTATGCTTTTCCTTTAGCTTTTTTGCTGTTCCTGATTTCACTTGTCAGCCATGGTTGCCTTGTCCTCCCTGTAGTATGCTTCATCTTCCTACGGATGAATTTTTGCTGTGTCTCCCAAATCACTCCCGGAAACTCCTGCCATTGCTGTTCCACTGTCTTTCCTGCTAGGCTCATCTCCCAGTCAATTCTGGCCAGCTCCTCCTTCATGCCCCTGTAGTTGCATTTATTCAACTGTTGTACTGTTACATCTGATTCCAGCTTTTTCCTCTCAAATTGCCGGCAGAATTCTATCATGTTATGGTCTCTTCCTCCTACGGGTTCCTTTACCTTAAGCTCCCTGATCAAATCCGCCTAACGACACATCACTAAATCTAGAATTGCCTGTTCCCTAGTGGGCTCCACTACAAGCTGCTCCAAAAAGCCATCTCGTAGACATTGCACAAATTCATTTTCTTGGGATCCACTACCAACCTGGTTTTCCCAGTCTACCTGCATATTGAAATCCCCCATGATCACCGTAACCTAACCTTTCTTACAAACCTTTTCTGTCTCCTGGTGTATTTTGTGCCCCACATCCTGACTACAGTTCGGAGGCCTGTACATAACTCCAATTATGTTTTTTTTATTCCTTTGCGGTTCCTCAGCTCTACCCACACAGATTCTACATCATCTGAACCTACATCATTTCATGCTATAGATTTAATTTCATTTCATACTAACAAAGCAACCCCACCCCCTCTGCTAACCTGCCCATCTATTCGATACGATATGTCAGCTCCAGTGCATCGCTGCAGAAGTTCCTCTGTGTAGTGTCCTCAGCCTAACTATCTTCAGCTGCTTCATCAATGAACTTCCTTCTATCATAAAGTCAGAAGTGGGGCTGTTCGCTGATAATTGCATAATGTTCAGCACCATTCGTGATTCCTCAAATACTGAAGCAGCCCATGTCCAAATGCAGCGAGTCCTGGACAATATCCAGGATTGGGCAGACAAGTGACAGGTAACTTTCTCGCTAAACAAGTGTCAAACGAAGACCATCGCCAATACCAGAGAATCCAACCATTGTTACTATCGCTCACTCCCACACTATCAGCAACCTATAGGTTTCCATTTACCAGGAATTGTACTTGACTAGGCATATAAATACTAAGGCTACAAAAGTACATCAGAGATTAGGAATCCTGAGGCGAGTAACTCATCTCATCACTCCCCAAGGCCTTTGTACCATCTACAAGGCACAAATCCGGATTGTGATGGAAAACTCCCCAATTGCCTGGATAAATGCAGCTCCAACAATACTCAAGAAGCTTGACACCATCCAGGACAAAGGAGCCCGCTTGATTACCTCCCACCCCGTCCACAAACATTTACTCACTCCACCACAGGCACACAGTGGTCATATACAAGATACACTGCAGACACTCGCTAAGGTTCCTTAGGAAGCAACTTCCTTCTAGACGAACAAGGGCAACATATAGTTGGGTTCGCCACGACGGGGAAGTTCTATTCAAAGCCACTCACCATCCAGATTTTATAATATATCGCCGTTCCTTCACTGCCTTTGCAAACTCCTGGAACCCCCTCCCTAACAGTATTGTTGGTGTACCCACACCACATGGAACGCAGCAGCTCAAGAAGGAAGCTCACCACTATCTTCTCAAGGGCAGTGAGGGATGGGCAATAAATGCTGGCCCAGCCAGCGAAGTGCACACCCCACAAATTGATTTTTACAAAGTAAGACATACACACTTAAAGTGACAGAGGCCAAAGCAGAGACAAACATCCAAAAAGCAAGTGTGTCACCATCTTGGGTCAGTTTGTGCTTCGTTTCCGATAGAAAATTTACAGGATTCTGACAATTGAACATGCAAAGTGGGTGTGTATGGATTGCTTTTCCTGTTTTACGATAATTAAATCTGAAGGCACCTGGTTCAATCTGTAGGAATGAGGAACGCCATCATCAGGATTCAAACCTACATAGGGAAACCCCAATGGATGTGGCATCCACCGTTTTAATCACTCGGCTACAAATAAAGAAGCTGCTCACATTCCACTATTGTTCATAGAGCATTAAAAATTATTATTAAAGAGAAAGTTCACGTTGTGCTCTTTCTGCCTTTGCCATTATCACAGCACTTCTCCAGAGACGGCAGTTTATAATGTTTCTCCTCATTCTTCTCACCAAACTGGGAATGAAAGAGTGAGAAGCAATGGGTTTTGTGGATCCCAGGGGGTAGAAACTCCAGGATCAGTTCATTGTGACAGTTCACACAGCAACAAGAAAACAACAATCCCTGATGAGGGCCAAACCCGGGCAGCAGGAACGGGAGCGCCGAATAATAGCATGTTTAGTTCAAACAAAGAAGACTTGTTCAACCAATAACAGCATCGAGTTTGTTAGACATGAACATGAAGTGAACAGTGAGGTGAAATGGTGCCACAAGCTGCGGATGAACAACTTGCAATTTCCAGAACACTTCAGCCAATCAGTGCGGCTCCTCTGAATCTTTCACGGCAAATTTTCACCCTTTATAACGTGCCGTTCCCAAAACTATTCACAGTCCTCCAGGTGCGATCTAACCAGGGCTTTGTACAAATGTGGCAAACCGTTTCCTCTACTCTATTACAGCCTCATTCACAGCCTGTACAGCAAGAGGAATTAGATTGTAAATATGGACTGAGAAAAATGAGGAGATGCTTTATGTCACGGCCATGTGTCCTGGTCAAGGTTCATTCCTCAATCCACGTCACAAAAACACATCATCCACTCATTGTGACGTTGCTGTTTGTGGGAGGTTACTGAGAAGTGATTGGCTGCCGTGTTTCCTGCACTCGACAATGAATTCAAAAAGTCCTCCATTGGCTGGAAAGAACTTTGAGTCGTCCGCTGGTCGGTGAAAGCCCGATAAAAAATGTGTCTGATAAAAGCAAAAAAACTGCAGATGCTGGAAATGCAAAACAAGAACAAAAATACCTGGAAAAACTCAGCATGTCTACTGGGTTTTACCCTATTTCGATCCCTTCCCCCCCGCCACCCGCACCACCCCCCCCCACCCCCCTCCCCACCCCCCCCCCCCCCCCCCCCCACCACCACCACCACCACACCCCCACTAGGGCCACATTCCTTAGATAATGCCACCATTTTCAATATCTCTTTGTCCTTTTGTCTATGACATCTTTTGGTTATCTCCACCTATCATTGCCCCTCTATCCAGCTCTACTTGTCCCACCTCCTCCACCCCCCACTCCCCCACTAAACCAGCTTATATTTCACCTCTTTTCTAATTTTCCTTAGTTCTGTTGAAGAGTCATACGGACTCGAAACTTTAACTGTGTTCCTCTCCGCAAATGCTGTCAGACTTGCTGAGTTTTTCCAGGTATTTTTGTTTTTGTTATAAATATATGTCTGTCGGTCTTTAATTATCATAAATCCCAGTCCGCTGATTACTGACCCTCGTCAGTGTAAAAACATTCTCCCCATCTGCTGTATCAAAAATTCATGCCCAATGCCCTTACCCTCCCCGCCAAGCAACGTGATTCTCAAGAAGCTCTTTGGGCACCGGAATCAGAGGAGAATAAAGGATGAATAAAGGAGAATAAAGGCCCGCCTGGCCAGAGACAGTCAAGGCACTTTTCCCTTCATCAAGACGCTGGTAAAGTGACTCTGAAGTAATCGGGGAAATTAACTGATCTGAGACTTTGAAAGGATTCTCTTCACTGCACATGAGGATTTCAAACCTAATATCAGCTTCGGGACAATCAGAATACTTGTTAACAGACAAGACAGCGAAAGGCTCGAAGGGAGACGGCGCCAGTTGTAGCAGAGCTGATATGGTATGTAGGTGGCATGGATGGGTCTGCAGTGAGTGGGAACAGAATGTTTACATGTAGCCACTATGAACATCCCACCCTTTGTTTTGGAGTAGTAAAACTGATAGAGGACATTTGTCATTCTGGTAGTGACAATCTCCGGCGCATTTGGTCAGCGCCTTCGACTATTACTTGAAAGGGTGGTTTTCCGAGATCATCCGCGGATGAAGCGTTCACTGTATTCTCCTCGTCCACATTCATTGTCACACACTTCTGGGTTATGAATGGTTCTTTGGCTGCAAGATAATATCCCCCAAAGTTGCAAACTCTATGGCAATCTAGTGAGTTTTCACATTAATACCTTTATGAATAATGCTTTGAAAGATACTAAAAATGACCGACCATGTAACATATCTATCCCTTTGCAAAACTGAAGTTATTGCGTTCAAACAATCCCATCATTTATTCTCGCTTCCTCAGCTCCACACAGACAGGGAAAAGCAGAAAAGCATCAATATTCTGGTCCCGCACTCTCCAATCACCCACTGCCAGCAGAAGGATTTTCACGCATAGCTGAATGGTTATTTTGTGAAGTGGCGAAGAGCGAATGTAAGATGGCTGTAAGATGCAACATTCAGTTTATGTTCAACAACAAACGATACTGATTCAACTTTTCTCAGGATTAGATAACTAATTTTGTTAATATTTCTGACTCGTTTCGAAACAGAAAATATGCATGTGTTGGGCAAACGTGAGCATTACAGGAACAGTTTGCTGGAAACACCCTCTGGAGAAACCTGCTAATAATACATTCTGCCACTTGTCTTGCAGCAGCACTTTAGGTCTTTACACAGGAACTACAGAACATAAACAGGACATTCGGCCCAAACAGTCCACGTTGGTGCTTATGTTCGTCTCGAGTCTTCTCCCCACTTTCCACTTCCAAATCTGTCACTGTAACCCGACATTCCCTTCTCCCTCATATGCTTGTCTAGCCTCCCTATAATTACATCTACTTCAAGCAGACCCTTTGGTCGCAAGTTCCACATTTTTAGCTCGTTTGAGTTGAGAAGTTTATTCTGAATTCCCTGTCATATTGCTTAATGACTGTGTCATATTGATGGTCTCGAGCTTTGCTCTTCAGCAGGAAAGGACACCTTCCAACTGTACCTGCTTTATCAATTATTTGTCCACCCTGCAGTTTATTACAGTCCTCCAGTAATTTCTTGCAGTTCTACTCAGTGCTGACTATCTCCTCAATCTCATGTCATCCCCAACTATAGAAATTGTGTCTTTGATTCCAAATCTTGAATACAAATTGTGAACAGCAGTGATCGCAGCACTGATCCTCGTGGAACACAATTTCCCACTTTCTGTCACTATGAATAACTATTCTTTGCTCCCTCAGGTTCTGTCTTGAAACCTGCTAGCAATACATTCTGCCACTTGTCTCCAGACTCCACATTCTCTGGCATTATTCAAAAGTGTATTATGAGGCGTCTAATTCTACTACAGCACCATTGCCCATTCCTTCTTTTACTCCCTCACAACATTTAATAAAGTAGGCCATGCAAAGTTTTAACGTTTGAGATCCACTCAGACAATCCATTGTTATACTTCTCATTTCTCGATATTTGATAATTCCCTTGTTCAGTGGGGTTTGCATTGGGCCGTATCTTCCAGGCTCCAGGCCTGTTTAAATGGTGGATACCCAACACATGCGCTGGGGAACACCTGCTGTGGAATTTCCCAGGTAGGATTTGCACGGCAATTGCCCACGATCCGTGAAACTGCATCACAAACTTCAGATAGTTACAGATGTCTTGCATCTTTAGTTACTGAGAAAATATTGGAAAATTGAACAGTTCTACCTTCTGGCTAACTATTGTACAGACCCACCCTGATGACCCACAAGATTCCCCTACTATCTCCACTATACCCATTGGATTACCTCCCCCCCACCCCACCCCATCCTTCCCGCTAGACTCCAGCACCACTCCCGAATATCACCCCTCCAAGGCTCTCCATACCCCCAGGGGAATCTTTCCCTTACAGGAACCTCAGCACACAATAGTGCATCCCCCATTGGCTCCATGGGGCTCTCAGAGCCCCGCTCCATGGGACTTCCCCTATCCCCCAGAGAACTGCCCCTGACACGCCTCTACCCAACACCATCTGACTGGCTGAAAGGGCACCGCTTGGTTGACCCCAGCACCTGAATGGCCGACACCACACCCCATAACCACACCGACAGAAGCCACTCGCCCTCATTTGTCCGACACCCCCATCCCCCCTTCCCCCCCCCGAATGGCAGAAACCGTGAAGGGCCGACAAAAACACACACTTGCTGACACTCCTTCAGCTGCCCAAGAGCCCCCTACTCGCTGACTGAACAACACCCCCGCCCCACTTAATGATTAACTGACACCACCCCCAGCCCCCGACTGACTGATACTTCCTCTGACTGTCCAACAGCAGTCCTGATGGACCAACAACCCTGCAACGTTCCAAAAAACACCCCCACTCCCCGACTGGCCGACACCTACCCCCAGCATTGGCTGATACGACCACTCTCCCCGACAGACTGACACCGGCCCGATGACTGTCCAGCTCCCCCTGACTGGCGACCCCAGCACCCCCCAATTTTCTCCGACTGGCTGACTCCGTATCCTCCCCAACCGGTCAACTTATGCACCAGATTGGTCGATTCCCAAGACTGACTGATGCACCCTTAACCGATTGGCCATTCCCCCAACCCACGACAACTGGCCGAACCCCTTACCCTCACAGCCCTCCGACTAACTGATCCCCCAACTCAGATTCAACTACCTAGCCGACAAATCTACTTTCTACCTAGCTTGGCAGGTCTGAACCTTTAAACTCACCTCATTTATGGCAAACAGGACTGTACTTGTCTGCGATTCAGCAGCGCTCCACTGAAGACCTCAGGGGCGCGCTGCCCTGAACATTTAGCGCCTGGCTTAACTCAGAAGGTCGGACAAAGACCCAAATATGAGTTAGGGGGTCTTTTCAGGATCAACTGTGTATTCTGTGTCCTGGTTGTTTCTGGCATCTCGGTCGATGCTGGGCGTGACATCCAGTTTTATTTTTGGACTATTATAGTAGTTTGAAATATGTTGAAACAAGCTTCAACTACATTATCATGGGTGTGGAACCACATGCAGGCCAGAGCTAGTAAGGACGGAAAATTCCTCTCCTTAAAGGGTATTAATGGGCCAGATAGATTTTTGACAATGGAGCAGTTTAATGTTTAACACTGGCAATTTTTATTTTATGAAGTTTCTAATCGGTTTATTATTCTGGACAACCTTTCAAAGAAAGCGAATGTTAATTTGGTAGGTTCAGCCTTGTGATCAAAAGCCCTAACCAGTGATGAATAAATATTCTATATGGCTTCCTTTATCATTGTACTCTCTGCCTCTCTTTCCAAGGTGCAGGTTTCTGCTCAGGTTTTTAAAAGCTTTTTAAGTTGCTCTGCTCTCCATGTTTGTAAGCATGCATCCACATGTCTCTCTTGTTTCAGTACGTTCTTTAGAATTATACTATCTGAATAATATTGATCCTGCTATCATTTCATAAAAAGATATATCACTATTCCCTTCTTTGCAATAAATTACAACAGTTTTGTGTCCACAAATTCGCCAATTTATCATTGTCCCTCGGTAATCTCCCCTATTCCCCACACATACATTCGCAAATTATGTCGTCAGCAAACTTTGAAATCATACCAAATAATGCAGCCAACTAACATATATGGAAACGAGCACTGATAATAATATCAACCCCTGCCGAAAGCATTGCTTCCAGTGTGAAAACAACCGCCATCACTACTACCACTTCTTCTATCAGTTCATGTAAGTACTCATTCAAGTTTATCCGACAATGATTTATTTTAGAAAAGCTCAGTTGCCCGAATTTCTAATGCTCATGTTCCAAATTACAATTAGTTCTGTCCAGGACTTTAATCACAAAAGAATTACTGCCACCAATGTCCTGTATTGGTGGTTTATGCCCAACATTTTTTTAAGCAGCACTCTACCATTTGCAGCACTTCAGTGCCTGTCCCTGTCGTGCACTCAAACAAGGGTAAATGCTTTTATCCCGACCCTCCCCCGTTCCCCCCGTTACATAGACAAGAAGTTATTAGCTATCTCATCTTGCGCAGTTCACCTTTCGAATTTGACCGCTCCCAATATTTCCATGTGTTTTCGTTCTATACAATTGCTCAAAGTTTATTTTTTTACAGTGACACTGATAGATTTCTCCGCTGGTGTGAATACAAATTTGAAATGAATCAATAACATGTTGCCTAAATTTAGCATAATCATTTCATTTTTATATCATAAGCCAATAGATAGCTGACGATTTATGCCAATTACACAATTATGTGTCATCATTAGTGAATTGCTAACTCCATCAGCAAATAACTCCTCTCTTTTGCACACGCCTTGATGTATTGGAAAGGATTGAGTTCGTATTTCAAAGAAAGCTGTCCTGCTAGGAATTCACCAAAAGAAATAAAACAGTTACAGTCAGAAATGGAAATGCCATAGAATTAAGATGGGTTCAATACAAAACAGCATAAATTGAATGCTAAAAAAACATAAAAATTTGATAATACATTTGAATTTTAATGGAGTTACATTATGAAAATAAATAAAATACTTTGACATGGCATCACCTCTGAAAATTTAAGCGGTTAACAGCATGAAAACTGATGCTACACACGATGCACATATGATAACTAAGTTATTTTTGCCTCAGAATTTTTTTTGAACCACGGAGGGAGGAGGTGAAATGTTGACTCTGGGATTGGAAGTATAATGTCTTCCAGCCGGGTGCTGCAACTCAAATTCTCCAAAGCACGGTTGATAAAGAACTGCACAAAGCTCAGGTGAATCAATTTCAGGCGCAGCTGAGATGCATCCGAGAATCCTCATAGAAATAACTCAGAAAATTGAAGGAGGCAGCACAAGAACCTCGAAGAAAGTGTCGAATAGAAGACAATATTTGGGAGGAAGGAAAAGCAAATGAAAGGAATTTCATGAAAAAACACACCGATAAATTTGACGTTCACTGCGTGGAAAGCTGTGCAAACCCTATTGAAGAAAAGATGATGGGACACCTGGATAGAAAGAAGACCTTAAGATATTGTCAATAGGTGTTCATGAAAGGGAGGCCTTGCCAAGCTAACGCACAAGCTACATTTGAACATGTGGCAGAGGAGATTGAAATGGTAAAGGCATTGAATGTGGTGTACTTGGCTTTCTGTTTTTCTTTGGTTATACTTCCTATGGAAAGAAGTATATTCCTTAAAACATCTTCTTTTTCAATCATGGGATGTGGGTGTCTCCTGCTAAGCCATGAGTTATCGCCCATTCCTCATTGCCATTCTTCAATGCCCTTGAGAAGGTGGTGGGGAGCTGCCTTCTTGAACCACTTCAGTCCATGCAGGAAGCAGTTTCAGGATTTTGACCCAGTGACCTTAAAGGAATGGCGATATATTTCTAATACAGGATGGTGACTGACTTGGAGGGGCAGTTCAAGTAAGTCGTGTTTCCATTTATCTGATTCCTCTTTCCTTCCAGTCGTGTGTTTGGAAGGGGCTGTATAAGGTGACTTGATGAGTTCTTGTAGTGCTTCTTGTAGATGATACACAATGCTGCCAATGTGCTTCGGTGGTGGAGGGAGTGAAACATTGTGGATGTTGTGCCAATGTAGAGGGCTACTTTGCCGTGAATGGTGTCAATCTTCATGAGTATTGTGGCATTTGCACTCAACCAGACAACTGGTTATTGTTCATTTATATTCCTGACCTGTGCCGTGTAGATGATGGAGAGACGTTGGGGAGTCAGCAGGTGAGTTACTTGCAGGGATTGCAGGAATCAGTGGTAATATTCAACAAGTGATTTTTAATCAGTCCGATCGAAGGAGTCCAGAGTTTGGTGATAAAGTCACTCCATTGTTGGGAAAAATACTACCAATGCGTCGCACAGAGGTCTGCTTGGACATATTTTGTATAATGGTTGATGAACCCATTTCACCTACATGACTGGAGCGTGGGGCGGAGTGTTCCCTCGTATGTTCCTTTCTTCATGGCGCTGCTGACTGTCTCTATGATCAACAAGGTGCTGAGTAACATTGTGGAGATACCACGTGTTCCATGCCAGCCTGAAATGCTTAAAGAGGTCTGTCTCCTATAATAAAGCTGCACAGAATAATATTGGTGGAATTCAAATAATGCAGAAAAAAACCCAAGTGAGAGTCAAGTTTCCAGGTGGACGGATGAAACATACGTGACATCAGAAATGTATCTGGTCAAAAGAATTGTCATCATGGTTACCTGGTAGGGTAGGGGAATGCCTAAACTGGCATGAGGGATGCATGGGACCCCTTTCCCAGAAGGTCAAGGACAAGTGCCTGGTCCCAAGGAAATAGAATCATAGAAGCATAGAAAATAGGAACAGCAGAATATCTTTCAGCGCTTCGAGCCTGATCGCTATTCAGTGTGATGATGGCTGATCCTCTATCACAACGTGGTGCTCCCGCACTATCCCCAATCCCCTTGATGCCTTTCAGGTCCACAAATCTTCCTATGTCCTTCTGAAATATATTCAGTGATTTGGCCTCGCAGTCTTCTCTGGCAGGGATTTCCATAGGTTTACCACCCTTTGAGTGAATTTTCTCCACATTTCAGTCCTAAATGGCCTACCTCGTAACCTGAGGCTGTGGCCCCTTGTTCTAGAACCCTCCACCCACCACAGCCAGAAGAAATATCATCCCCATACCCGGCATGCGGTCCCTTTCAGCAAGTTATACTCTTCCATGAGGCTTCCGATTATTTTTCTAAATTCCAGTGGATATTGGCCTAGTCAGGACAATCTCGCATCTTTCAACAATCCTGCCATCCAAACAATCAGTCCGGTGAACCTTTGTTGCACTCCCACTCCGGCACGTTTATCCTTCACTATGTGGGGAGACCAAAACTGCACACAATGCATCAGATGTGGTCTCACCAAGGCACTGTTTAGCTGCAGTAATTCATCCGTGCTCCTGCACTCGTATCCTCTTGCAATGAGCGCCAACATACCATGTGCCTTCTAAACTGCTTGTTTCACTGGCATGCATGCTTTCAGTATTTGATGTGGAAGGACACCGAGGCCCCTTTGTGCATCAATATTTCCCAATCCATCACCATTTAAATAAAACTCTGCCATTCTGTTTTTCCAACGGAAGTGGATAACTTCAAACTTATCCGTGTTATACTGCATCTGCCTTGTATTTACCCACTCACGCAATCAGTTTAAATCTTCTTGGAGCCTCTTAACACCCTCCTCATCATTCACATCTCCACCTAGTTGTGTGTCGTCAGTAAACTTGTAAACATTTCATTTGGTTCACTCAATCAAATCATTGATACATATTGTGAATAGCTGGAGACAAGCAGTGATCCCTGCTGTACCCCCAAAGTCAATGTCTGCCACTCTGATGAAGACCAATTTATTCTTACACCCTGTTTCTTGTCTTCTAACCAAATTTTAATCCATGTCAATATAATACCCACAATCCAAAGTGCTTTAATTTTACACACTAATCTCATATGAGGCACTTCATCAAAAACTTTCTGTAATACCTCACATCCACTGGTTCTCCCTCATCTATTCTGCGAGTTAGGCCCTCAGAAATCTCCAGACTGTTTGTCAGATACGATTTCCCGTTCATAACACAACGATAAATTTGTCTATTGCCGTTGATATTTTCTAAGTGTCCTGTTATTGCACACATTGTAATAGGCTCTAGCATTTTGCTGACTACTGATGTTAGGCTACCCAACCTTAATTAGCTGTTTTCTCCCTCCTTCCTTTCATAATTCGTGGAGTTACATTATCCACCCGCCAATTAGCCGGGACTCTTTCAAAATCTGCAGAATTTTTGGAAGTGACAACTAATGCATCAACTATTTCCATGCCACCACCTTTAGTAGAATGGGATATGCATTATCAGGCCCCAAGCATTTATCAGCTTTCACCAGCAGTACTTTTTAGTAATACTGATTTCTGTCAATCTTTCCTTCTCACTGTACCCTCGATCCTAATATTTCTGGGAAGTTACTTGTGTCTTACTCTGTGAAGACAGAACTAAAGTAGTTATGTAATTGTTCTGCCATTTCCTTGTTCTCCATTATAAATTCCCTATTTCAGGTTGTTAGGGACCTATATTTGCCTTCAATAATCTTTTCCTTTTCCTTTTTAAATGCTTATAGAAACTTGTACAGCCCGCGTTTCTATTCCTTGCATGTTTACTCTCATGCTTTATTTTGCCCCTCCCTTTGCTGAATTCTAAACTGCTCCAAATTCTCAGGCTTGCTACTTTTTCCAGCAACTTTATATAACTTCTCTTTTTATGAAATATGTCCTTAATTTATTGTGTTAACCATTGTTGCGGTGCATTTCCTGTGCAGTATATCTTTTGCGCCGGAAAAGAACATATAACTGTTGCAGCGCATACATTAGTCACTTAAACATCAGCCATTGCCCTGCTAACATCATGCCATTTAATGAAGTTCCCCAATCGATCCTAGCCAATTCATGACTCGTAGCTTCATAGCTTCCTTTGCTTATATTTAGGAACCGAGTTTCGGATCTGACTATTTCTGTTTCGATCTGAATAAGTAATGTTGTCCTCCTGTGGTCATGGTTTCCTGAGAGCCTCGGCACAACAAGATTATTAATTAACCCTTTCTTATTACGCAGTACAAAATTTAGCATGCTCTCTTCCTTCGCGTTTCCTGCAATTACTGGTCCAAAAAAGGCATCTCATGCAAACTCCAGGAATTCTTCTGTCGCAGTATTATTGCCAAATTAGGTTGCCTGGTCGAAATTCAGTTTTAATTTATTCATGATTACTGCAAGTGCCCTTGTTACATGCATCACTAATTTCCCACGCATTGTCTTCCTCTACACTAGCACTGCTATTTGGAGGCCTATTTACAACTTCTAACAAGGTTTTCCACCCCTTGTTGCTTCTTAGCTCCACCAGGACTGATTCTGCATCTAGGTTTTCTAATCCTTGGAAATTCATTTCCCTCTTGCACTTTCACACTGATTTATCCCTTAACTATCAATGCAATGCCATCATCATAAATTCATTAAATGAATATTCAATGGATATTCAGTTCCCAGATTTGGTCACCCTGTAGCCATGTCTACGTAATCGCAATCACACTGTGCCCTTTTACATCTAACAACGCCATGTCATCCCCTTTTCCTTTTTGCCTGTGCTGCCTAAATATCGAGTCTCCTTGGATATTCATTTCCCAGCCTTGGTCACCCTCTCCGTAATCACAATCATATCACACCCATTTAGATATATTTGCTCTTTGAATTCATTAAACATATTGCGAACGCTCAGCACATTCAGGCACAGTGCCTTTCGACATGCCCTTTTAACATTTCTAAACAATGTGTTTGCACTATGAACCTATTTCCTGCTAGTGCTTGTTTCCTCTACCTTACAATTTTGCTTTTACTTTTCTCTTTTTCATTCTTAAGTTTGTTTCCCTCCTTTGTATCTCCTGTTCAGGTTCCCAACCCCCTGGCAAGATAATTTAAACTCTTCCCCATAGTATTAGCTATTACCCATGCAAGAATATTCGTCCTGGTACTGCTGGTGTGCAACCCATTCAGCTTGTACAGGTCTCAACTTCCCCAGAATCGGTCTCACTGCCTCCAGAATCTGAATCTCTCTCCCCTACACCACCTCTGCAGACACACATTCATCTTGCCGATTCTCATATTCCTGATCTTGCAAGCACGCAACCTGCTTAGACAAGTAACTTTGAGGTCCTGCTTTTTATTTATTTTTTCCCTGGCTCCATGTATTACTCTTTCAGAACCCCATCTATCTTTTAACCTATTTAGTTTGCACCGATGTGGGCCACGACCTCTAGCTCTTCACCCCACCCCACCCCCTCCCCTTCAGAATGTTCTACAGCCACACAGCAGCATCCTTCATCCCAGCACCACGGAGAAAAGATACCATCCTGATGTCACCTAGGTGGCTGCGGTAACGTCTATCTGTTCCACTTACAATCGCACCTCCTATCACTCCTACCCTCATATTCCTTTTTCTACTCAACTCCTTTGCAGCAGAGCCACTCGTGGTGCCATGGATTTGGCTGCTGCTGCATTGCCTGAGAATCTTCCAAAGCAGGATCCAAAATGGAAAATCGGTAAGAGAGAGAGATGGCCCTGCAAAACTCTTGAGTAGCTGCCTGGTGCTTTTAATCTGTCTGGCGATCGCCCATTCCCTTTATGGCTGTGCACTCACTACCTGCAATGCCACCACCTCACTGCACGTGCTATCCACAAGCACCTTATTCTTGCAAATGCTCCACAGTGACCCCAGCAGCAGCTGCAGTTGCAACACGTGGGTTTCGAGTAGCTGAAGCACAACTTCCCTGCACACATGGTCGGCCTGTACACTTGAAGAATCCCTGACTTCCCACAAAACACAGAAGGAGCATTCCACAGGCTTGATCTGCCCTCACATGACTTACCCTTTAGTACCTCCCTTTATTTTTACTTCCTCTAGTTTGAACAATATTATAGACAGAGGAAAAAAACAAAACTTTCCAGGTCCTATTTACAAAGGCTAACACTCTTCTTACTGAGGCAAGATAGGAAATGAAAGGATCGCTCTTCCCTCTTCATCAAAATCACACTCTCACCAAATTCCAGCTTGAACACTTTAGTGCTGCCCAAAGCAGCACTCCACTGCAGAGAAAGGCAGCACTGTAGATGGCTTGGTCTTATGCCGTCTGAATCTATCTTCTAAAACCCTGTTTAATCCAGCCAACTTATTAAGTAGCTGCAGTGCAAGCAGAGCTTGTATAAGCCCTGTTATAGAGTTGGACAGAAATACACCTTCCCCGACCTGAAGAGAACATTTTAGTTGATTGTTAAATTAAGGAAAGATTAGGCTTTCATAGATGTTAACTCTTAAAAGATCCTCTCCCAACAAGCTCCAAATTAACCTGTCTAATGCAGCCCAAGGCGGCACTCGAGCTCCTCTCGGCAATGCCACGAAATCTCTAATGACTTCACTTGGTGGTCGAATTCTAGGAAACCCTCTTTGCATGTTGTCTCCTGATGGATTGTAATGCTATGGCTGTACGGAAGGAGAATTTTCAGCCTATTGAGTCCATGTCTGCATCTCCTAACACACATCACCAGCTTCCAAATACAGAATATATTACAGCTCCTCACTCAGCAGCATTGATTTGCAATCAGAACACATGTCTGACACCCAGCAATTCCGCCTCACTATCGTACATTTACTGATGCCACCACTTTAATTCCCACCTTCCTCTGCCATAACAGAGCTCCTAATAATGCGAAATAGCAACAGCATTAACAAATCATGGCGCTCTACATACACAGACAATATGTCCTCTCTCTCTCTTCACCAACGCCATCAACCCCCCTCCCCCCCACTCCTCCCACATCTCTGATAGCAAAAGGTCCCAGTCAAAATCAGGGACCTGAGCATAAATAGCGTGGCCTGCGGTCTGTGGGCCCTTTTAGAGGCTCTGAGCAGCATTGTCGATTGTTTGAGGTTGGTAGTGAGTGAGTTCCTGCCTTTCAGCATTGGTGAGTTTTTTTTGAAGATCATGGTACCTTCCCACTCTCAAATTCAAAATCATTTTTATTCGTTTATGTGGCATGACATGTAACTTTGTGATGGTGAGAGCATAGATTCCTTATATGTCACCACATTATGATTCTTCAATCTCAGCTTGCCTTTCTAATTTCATACATGGAGGAACTGTCAAATGCCCAGGCTCTGCAAAGCTCAAGGGAAAAAAAAAGCGACAAAGCAAGAACACAGAACTAATGAAGAGGTCACGTGTGGCATGAGCAGGAAAAGCAATGGATGGAATATAGTGTCCAGTGGATGGAACATAATGTTTTTATCACCATTTCAAGAATTTAAGCATTAGACTCATTGGATATTTCAACCCATTCTTTATCATCTCCCTGATTTTACTCTGCGTCCCTACATATATAAATGGGTTAATACAGGAACTCAAAAGCTGAAGCATAAAGCCACCTTCCTCCAGAATAAAATTTGATTCTTCATAATTGGAACCCGAGAAATAGCTAACATTCTGAATTCGAACGCAGAGGAATTTCATAATAACTAACAAATATAACAGGATGAAACTTCCAGAGACACAGAAAAGTAAAACAATGGATTTTCGCCTCTTCTCCATCTCTGGGTGCCCCTGATCATCATCATTGCTATGGCCCTGGAGTCTCCTTCGGGCTCTACTGGCCGCTACAATGTGTCTCACAGTCAGAACATTGAACAGTAAAATCAGAATAAATGGGAGACAAGGAGTTATAAGGACAATAATCCAGTCAAATGCGACCCAAGCAGGTGACGTATAAAATATTGCTTTTATATTGCAGTACCAGGGTATATGGTTAATGAAAAAGGCAGGTTCATAAGTAAAGTACAGTGGGATATTTCGGACACAGTTCAGAATGCAGACAGCTCCAATAACCATAGCAGCTGTTTTCTCTGTGCAATACTTGGTTTTCAACTTCTGGCAACAAATGGCAACAAATCGATCCAAGGTGAAAGCGACAGTTACCCAGACAGACGAATCTCTGATTCCATAAATTAATGTAAGATGCAATCTGCAGGCCGGAGTGATAAACAGGAAGCTGAATGGGAAATAAATACCTACAATCCGGTTCAATATCACAGCAGTGATAATGACCAGGAGATCTGTTACCGCCATGAAAACTAGGTAATAAGTGATGCATTTGGAGAGACCATATCTTCCTCGAGAAAGGATCATAATCACTGCGAAATTAGCTGTTAAAAAGAGACATAGCCAGTGAAAAAATGATTGAGAACAAGGTCAGCAGAGCAGAAAATGTTGGAGATACTCAGAGGTTGTTGAGCAACTGCAAAGGGATAAAAGTCTGAGCTTTTCAGGTCATAGGCTTTCCTTATCACTGGAGAAAATGAAACCCTCCTTAAATGCAGCAAACCCTCAACACTGAATTGTGCTGTGAGGAAGAATATGGTGTCAGTCCTATAGTGGACAGTGAACTTGCTTCTTTGTGATGCAGTTAAGGAAATAAAGTCAATTTAATTTCTCTCAATGCATAAAGAAGAACGAAGACAAGAACAGTACAAGGCATTGGCCAATCTAAAGAGCACTACTCTATCGACTGGGGAATTGAGCAGAAATGCAAGACATGACATTGAATGAAAGTAAATAAAAAATGCTTCACATGAGGGCAAAAAGCCAGGATGAGACTATGACTAAAATGAAAATAAACTAATTTGCATGGAAATTGAAAGGGAACGTAAACTTCTGATTGATAATGATCACAAGCCAGCCCATCAATGCTTCACGACAACCAGTAAAGCAATTCAACCAGCAAAGTTTCAGCTTCAGGTCAGGTTAGCAGCGCCCTCACTTCTGAGCAGAATTTGCGGATACAAGTGTTGCTGCAGAACTCGAGTGATGGAAGAGTGTTGCCCTGCCAGGGGCGCCGTGTTTCAGGCAAGATTATGGACTGAGGACCCATCTAATAAAATAAATGCAAAGTCTGCACCGATCTGGTAGATAGCTGCTTTCGCTTTCCACTGCAAGGGACAAAGTATACGATGCGAAAATCCAACAGTTGTGTCGATAAATTAATGGTTCTCCATATACAGTGTATTAATTCCCATACGGGGGCAGTGGTAGTAAAACAATTGAAGTAAAATTAAACATTAATAAAACTGAATATTCACTGTCAGCAATGCTGTTACAAACATAACAGAATTGTATTTGCACCTTGAAATGGTAGTGGTAAATGGAAGAAATTATATAATTAAGAGGATAAAACTGTGCTGGTCACTTTTCAACAAGGTGAATAAACCATTCTAGTCGCAGGGCACTACAAAATTGGCGACATTTCAACAGTATGTACGGATATTTATGTCAGTAAATGGAAGACGTATTGTTAACGGCAGGTAACCATCACCTTCTCAAGGGGAACTAGGGATGGACAATAAGTACTGGCCCAGTGAGAGACGCCCACATCCCGTGAATGAAAAAAAAATAAACTGGAACAAAACCATACTTTAAAAGGGGATGCATTGTACACGATAAAGGGGAAGACCCATTAAAAGGGAAAGGTTGCTCTGTTAAGGGTGAAAAAGAATATGTGTACCGGTAGAACAGCAGTACTGCTAAATGAGAGGAGTAATCAAGTAAAGTCAGAAGATGAGAGAGGTGGTTAACCAATGAGTTCAATAATGAGCCAGTGATTAAAATACTTTACCTGGAACCCCAATTGCGGCGACGGTGGGATAGTAAATGGCAAAGAGCCGTCCTCTTGGTATTCCATGCATTTCTGTCACAAGTGGAGGATGTGATTTATACTATTATGAAAAATTGTCACATTTATACCTAATGTCAGGATCCTGGGAAATAATGAGTCGTTCTGATCTTGCACAATAATTACAGTGATTGAAGCAAACAGATGAGTAATGATGTTCATGTTTTGAAGGAGAGGAAAGTATTTTTCACTGATCCTACTCTAAAGTGGAATCAATACAAAATACAATAAGATGCTAGAAGATAATTAATAGATAAAATAGACATGTGCAATCGTGAAATCGAGCATTGTACAAGAGGAATCCCTCAAGACTTACTCAAGTTGATTCAACATAATGTATAACTGACTAGAGGTCTGAAAGGCTCATATAGCCAACTTCTTGCTCCTGAACATTATTCAGCCCATGTGATCACTGATAAAGTTGCAACGTGGGTCCAAATCTCCCTGAGACTGCAAACCCACTTTACCAAAGTGGTCTGTCTATGCAGTGTGGGCAGCTCTACTCCAACATATTCTCCGTGCAAAGACTTAGTTATTTGTGATTACTTCCAGTGCCCACTTTCCCTGATAAGTTTCATCATGTTCAATGGTTAGAATTATGGTGAACAACAGCAGTTCAGTAGATTTACTTTCAATCATGACAATTCCAATTCAGTTCAGCACAGTTACATGCACTGTGCACAGCTTCAGTTAATCACGGCTTTATTCAGTGTGCTCAAGCCGGATTCAGCACGGTAACTGTAGGAATGAGCTGTCTCATCTCACTGGGATTATAGTTAGCCTGAAAGAAAGGCAGAACATGCTGGAACAACTCCACGTGAATGATAGCACCTATAGGCGTGCAAGCTGTTGGATCTGATGAATATTTCCATCAAGCTAAGGCCTGTTTTGCTGTTATGATTTCAGATTTCCAACATCAGTTATAGACGGCTTTTATATTTTGTATGAACAGGATTAGTTTAGTAAATATTCACTCAGTGTTAACATAACTAGTTTAGCACCGTTACAATCCTTGTATGGAAGCCGAGTTATGTAAAACGACATTGTGTGTGCTCTGATCTTCTTCAACATGTTTGCGTGCATTATGTATAAAAATCACATTTATTCTCACCTCCATGCCTAATGTCCTCGACTACTTAACCAGTTTCCAGTTTCCTGGCCCAAATCCTTCCCCTTTTACCATAGACACCAAACTGGTTATCTCCCATTGCCCACTCGAGACATCTGCTGGCTCTCTCCTTTCTTTCTTCACGAAAGACCCAACCAGTTGCCATTCATCGCCACACTCCTCCACCTAGTTGAACGCCTTCACACAGAGAACACCTATTTTAACGCCAATCACTTCCTACAAATAAAGCTTTCATTCTGGGCACCCTCATGGTTCCGAGATAGGTCTGCCTCTTGTGAAACATTCTTTGTTCCAGTCACACTCAGGCCACCACCCTCACCTCTCTTCCAGAAGCATTGCCGGTGTCAGTGCTTTTTCCTGCACGCACCCTGAACTGGGAAATGACTTGATATTTGTTTCAAATTTGACCCGTCCCGTACCTCATCTGATACGTTTCCAGCTGTTCCATTCCCTTATTCGACTTTGATGTGTACATTTGTAGGGTTGGGCTATTTTCCAGTATTCACTGTGACATTATTAACGCAAATACGTATCTTGACTACAAGGCCGTACAGACCTCTTTTTATATCACTCTGTTAAATTGATAATCTGATGGTGGTGAGGGCGTGGGCAGAGGGATGTTGGGAATAGGCTGTCTGTATTGAATTTGGTACTGTATCAGTACAGGATGAGCTGCATTCAAGGATACTCGGGGAAGTGAGGTTGGAAATTGCTGAGGTATTGACCATAATTCCATACTTTCCCTTCGAATCAGGGATGGTTTCACAGAACTGCAGACTGGCAAACGTTACAGCTTCGTTAAAAGAACGAGTGAAAATATAAACGCCAAAAACCTATTTGCCAGTCAGTTTATCTTTGGTGCTTGAGAAACTTCTAGAATAGCAATTTGAGGCAAAATAAATCATCACATGTACAAATGCGTGGAAGCTCAGGGAACTAAGCATGGATTCCTTCAGGGGAGATCCAATTAACTAACTTGCTGGAATATTTTTCTAGGAGTTAACATAGATGTATAATGCAGCCAAAGCTATTTATGTGGTGGAAATACACTTGTCAAAGGTCAATTGATACAATACCGCATAAAAGACTTGTGAGCAACATTATAGCCCATGGCATAAATGGGAAAGTAGCAAAATGGATACGAAATTGAGTGACCGATGGTGTTCATCGTTTTATTTTAAGGGCTGGAGAAAGGCTTGCCGTGGCGTTCCCCAGGTGTCAGTCAGAATGGGTTAGAATTCCGAAAGGCATTGGACATGTTGCTGGGATGGGAAGGCAGGTGGAGTTCAATGCAGATAAATGTGTGTTTATTCCTTCTGATAGGACCACCATGGACAGACAATGTAAAATAACATACATAAATTAAAGGGCTTGCAGGAACTGAGGGATCTGGTTGTATATGTACATAATTTATTTAATGTTGAATGACAGCATGAGATAGCGATTAACAAAACTTATGGTGCCTTAGACTTTAGGAGTAGGGGCATTGATTACACGAGCAATGTGGTTATGCTGATTTCTTGTAATATACGAACTCTACCTCAGCAGGTATGTTACGTCCAGTTCTGGGCGCCCACACTTTAGGAAGCTTCTGAAGGCATTGGAGAGGGTGAAAACATAATTGACGAGAATGGTTACAGAGGTGTGGAACTTCAGCTATTGTGATGATTGGAGAAGGTAGGGCTGTTTTATTCAGAGAAAGGAAGGCTGAGAAGTTTGTTGAAAGAGCTGCTCAATCACGAGGGATCTGGGGAATTAAATAGGGAGGACTATTCCTACTCCTGAAATAATCAAGAACGACCTGGTACAGATTTAAGTTAATTGCAACAATTAGCAAAAGGAGAAAAAGCTTTTTTCACGCAGCAATGCTTAAGATCTGGAAAGCAGTGCCTGGGAATATCGTGCAGGAAGTTCAATAAAGGCAATCACAATGGAAGTAGATAGAAAAGGAAGTACGTGCTGCGTTATAGGGAGAGGGCGGTAGAACGACACTTAGTGAATTGTTCATTCAAACAGCTAATGCAGACAGGCTGGTTAGAATTGCCTCCTTCTGTTTTGTAACAATTATGTGAGTATGTGGAACCTAAACAGAAAATAGATAAAAATGCAGGGAGGTCGTGTTGGAGTTGTATAGAAACCTGATGAGGCCACAGCGGGAGTATTGTTTACAGTTCAGTTCGCCACTTTATAGGAAGGATGTGATTGCACTGGAGGGGGTGCAGAGGAAATTCACCAGGATGTTGCCTGGGATGAAACAGTTAAAGTATAAAGAGAGGATGGAGAGACTTGGGTTGGTTTTTTTTTGCAATAGAGAAGACTGAGCGGCGACATGATTGAGCTGTATAAGATTATGAGGGGCATGGACAGGATGGATAGGGAGCAGATGTTCCCGTTAGTTGAAGGGTCAGTCACGAGGCGACATAAGTTCAAGGTGAGGGGCAGGAGGTTTAAGATGGATGTGAGGAAAATTATTTTTAACCAGCGGGTGGTGACTGTTTGGAATGCACTGCATGGGAAGGTGTTGGTGGCGGGTTGCCTCACACCCTTTAAAAAGTATCTGGCTCTGTACCTGGCACGTCATAAATTCAAGGCTATGGGCAAAATGCTGGTAAATGGGATTAGGGAGGTAGGTCAGGTGTTTTTAACGTGCCGGTGCAGACTCGATTGGCCTAAGGGCCTCTTATCCACTGTGAGTCTGTGATTCTGTCTGAAAATATCACAAGATATAGAAACGCATAATAATCATGTTGTACAGACTCTCCAGGTGTTATTGATATGTATTTTGCCTCAATTTCCGCCGAGAAACAAGGAATAACATTTTCACTTCCTACCTTTTTTTTGCAGTTGGCACAGAAAGAAGCTCGTAATAGGGCATTTTTGAAGGGGGAAAACCAGATTCCAAATGCATTGCATTCGCTAGTGCTCATGAGAAGTATGAAGGGGACTGGGAACCACTGATAGGCATCTATGAAAAAGTAATATTACCATAGTGCAAATGCACTTGCTATGTTGAAGACAGTGTGCCCAATGTGGTTGATGTGATGCGTCATGTGTGTGGGTGAAGAGAGTTAGCATGCTTTGCGCTCTTGTAGAGCAGTTTGCTTCTCATTATTAGCCCTCGTCGTTGGCTAGCAGTGATGTGAAAATGACAGCCAAATGTGTAAATGTCTCCCCTTCAGCAAGCAGCCTCTACATCGACAAGTCCTCAGCGTTGCCTCTTCGTGACAATACCCAAGAGCCTGGACCCTGGTGGTCTCAAGCTTAAGTTGCAGTGCAACACGGTGTAGGGTTGGCATACCTGCATTCATGAGTAATACTGCCAACTACAGTAAAATGGCTTCACAGCATTGCGGATACATCGGGAGAGTTGAAGGCCCCCTTGTGAAACTTGACAAATAAAAATCAAAGAAATCGATTTGGGGCCTAAAGGAGGGCTGGTATCCAATCATAACATCTTCCCCATGGTTGCGCCCTGGAAAGTAGAAGCCAATTTCACTGCCGATCATTAACACAACACATCTCTAATCGATAGAATTAAGTAATCCAGATAACAATGGACTAGTTTCCAATGTCATTGAAAGATGACAGTGTAAATATTAAAACATGAGACGATCAACAAATAGAACTCTTGCTGCTAGTCGGGAAATGGATACAGTTGGCTCCACTGGGCTGCAAATTAAAACCTGTTGTAAGATCATCAAGCTCCCATATTGGCGTTGAATGAAATTAATTATCTAACATCCCCAATTACTGACTGCTTCTATCCTTACTCACTACAGACGAAATCGAGTCTCACTAGCTTGGATCTTCATGCCTGCCCATTTCCCTGAAGATTCCCGGTCAATGCACACAGTGTTACCGTCTCCAGCCTCCACATTTCACAATCTGCTGAAATTTCCGCCAGCTCCACCGTGATGACCTCTCAAACGAATCGAACCCTGACCTTTCAGAATCTCGAAGGGACCGTTCTCTCCGCTGCCCCCTGCTCCATTAATAAACAACCCTCCACAGATCCTCCTCTTCTGCATCACCTTCATGATGTGCAACACCTTCCCATTTACGCCCATTTTCTTCCAACTGAATTCCACACATGTTTTCCATGTATATACAGTGAATTGCTTGAACACATTCCAATCTATCACAATCTATTTGCTCGTCGTTGTGCTGCATCCTGTACTCTCGGAGAAGTAAAAGCATATTTTTCTCTCTTTTGTATTTCCCTTTGGAACTGAGTACTATTTTCTCCTAACTGATGGGTTTAGAGGTGAACCATGATAATCTTCCGCCTCTGATTGGAAACACACAGGCAACTGTGTGCAAACTGTTCTAGGAGGCAGTGGGAGGAATAAAGTTAACTGTGACAGTGCTGCAGATCATGTATAATTGGCTTGTCCTGAGGTCAGCTAAATGTTGAAGAAAGCGTCTCTGATCAGACCGTGAAAATATCATTTGATTCTCTCTCCATATAAATGCAGGCCACATAATTGAGGCTTCCCGATCTTACTGAAATTCTGTGTTTTAAGGAGGATGTTTCACAAAAGCGACAACAGTTCTGGTGGACACTTTGGCGAGCATCTATTCAGTGTTTGCTGCGAATCTGCACTTTCAACCAGCTGCAGTTATAATTCTGCATCCCACTCCGACTGATATCCCTCTGTCCTTGACCTTCTCTACTGTTCTGATAAAAATCAACGGAAGCAAAGGAACAAGACTTCAATTTAGGTTTAGGAAGTGTCCAACTATATGGGTCAAAACTGTGTTTAACGATTTCAGATCAAATGCATTCCTTCCATTTTTTTGGAGAACAGCCTTAGCCAATTAGTCTAGCAACACTGATTCCGCTTCCTCTTGTCCCATTTCTGCTTACTTACTTGTCCCACTGCTGTCCCGTCTGCCTTTCACGAACCTGTTTTGTCAATTAACTCACCTGCCATCTCCCCTCTCGACCCCTAAATAGACACACAGAGAAATTAGCTCCATTATGAGAAATAATGTAAGAAGTGAAAAAAACTTGTGCTCACAGAGGGAGATTGCAAATAGGCTTACAATAAACAGGATAAAACTAGTCTGGAATACACAGTTGGAGTAGTGCCTTTAAATGAATGCAGAAGATTTTGAAGGTAATTCAGAAAGGGAATTGGATTGCGACCTGAAAGGAGAAAATGTGCATGGTTACGAGGGTAATTCAGGGGAGTGGGACTAGGTGGAATGCTCTTTCAGAGACCCAGTGCACTCTATGAGTCGAAATGACTCCTTCTACACTGTAAAGTCACTGTGACAATTTAGTAAGTCCACAGTTGGTTCAACACAAAAGGTGGGTTTGGAATGGCTGCCAATGGCCTTTCTTCTACAGAATTAAACTGCAATAGACGAAGGGTTATCAGTTGCATCAGACACTCATGGAAATGGTTATGATTCAGTTAGTTTTAGGGTAGCTTGTTTGTTTTGCATATAGCAGTGACGTCCCCAAACTTTTCATTGTGTGAATATTGTGGCCTTATTGATATAGAAAAAGATAAGGCCACAATATTAAGGCGTGATACAAAATATAATGAGGTTTAAGTGAAAATACACCATGACAACCTACAACATAATATCATGGATGTAAGGGAAAATGGATTTAAAATGCAGTAGATCCAACTTGCAGAGCTAATACCTAAGGTTAAGCTATAATGTATTGCCCTGTAAGAGGCAAGAAAGAGGAGGCAATGCCTTAGTTATAGTAAAAGTACTTGAAGTGATAACGCAATGGTATAAAGTACAACTTAGAGTATTAAGAGTGTTGAAGCAGACGTTTAAAATAGAATATGATATTTCGAAGAGATGACAGAAAGGTTAAAAAGCAGCAAAACGTATATCAAATAATGAGAAGGGCACTGGTCCTAACACCAACCCATGTGGAACAGCAATGTTAAATTCCTCCGGTCTGAAACAAAACATAAAGCAGTTACTTCCTGTTCCATGCTTCCTGAATCTTGAAGTAATGAGGACGCCACTCTGCAACTATCCCTTTCATCCAGCCTATTTTAGATTTGCAATTAAGAGAATTTTATCAAATGTCATTTGCGAGGTCATACTAACTGCACCACAAAATCGGCCACAAAGACTCTTATGTAGCTTAAAAACATTTCACATCAGTTAGGTACATTTTATTGCAACTGTATATAAATATAGTTATCAGTATTTTATACTGCATTCTAAAGTAGCCGTTTTGGTTAGAGTGCACTATGTTGACTTAATTAGCATAAGCATGAAGATGTTTGCGTTAATTTGTTTGTTCATATGACTATTACTAACAGTTTTGATGTTGCATGCTAATTGCCCCTCTAGCGTTGAGCATTAGATATAAGTGGATGTGCCAAGAGGCTGAAATCAGAGGGAAGAGGACACTAGCATATTGCTCTCACAGAAAATGCACGCTCCAGGAATTGGACTAGTTTTTGCCGTTTATTATTCCACTCTTGCTGCTTTCGGAGCTCCAGGTAATCTTTTGCCTGAAACGAATAACTGGACAGTTCACTCTTTAACAGTGCCATCTATGAGTTGCTGATTGCTTACCACAGAGGTCACGCTTTTTCTCTCAGCTGCCGTATCAGCATTGCATTCCATCACTGCAATAACATTACTCTCCACTACGTGCCTTCTATGCTCCCTTGTTGCAAGATTAATTGAATTCCGCCTCTATAATCAGGAACCCAGAGAGAATATAATTTTTCTGTGGATTATTGTGAGGAATTTGTGCTCTCCAACATGCTGTAGCATGTCCAAGACGCATTAAAGTACATTCAGGTCTAAAACCAGCTCTGGAATTGCATAATTCTATGCACCCCTCACAGTTCCATGGATATTCTCCTTGCTTTGACGTTCTTCCAACTCAAGCTTTCCTTAAATGTGAACGGTACAGATAGTTGTAGATGAAAGAAATGCACAATAAATATTTAAAAACATGGTGTTAATATTTTTGGCAATGCAATGCACTATGTGTACAAGGGGTTTAAACTAGGTTAGAAATACTGCAGCAGGTTGAAATGATTATTTTCTTTCTGTTGTTGTTTCCATGCTGACAGAAGCTGCTTATAACTCGTTGAGCATTTTCCACCAATTTTGTTTGTACTCCTCAGAGTTGTAGTTGCTAATATTGCATGGAGTGCTGTTATAATACCATATAGTCGATGATCTGCTCTGACGACAATGAATTGTCCCTGATATCCTCGATTAACTTTAACTGCTTCAGCAAATCTACCAAAAAGTGTATGTTATTTTCCAGTGTTTATACGATCTCTCAGAGGCGAAATTCATTCTTCACATAATCAGTCACTTTGCTTCCCTGAAAAATATTGTCAAATTATGCTGCAGCATCAAAGGCAGCAAGTTTGAAATCCGCTCAAGATCCCGAATCTGTAATCAAGCTCCGCACTCCCGTTACGTTGTTGGTGAATTGCAACATCGACAGGCCTGTCGTTCTGAGGAAAAGTTGAGTGGGTGTCGTTCTGCTTCTTCGATTGCAGGAAACTCGTGACACTGTTAGAAGTTCAGATGTTTCTGTCTGCGAGCAATAAAGAGCAATCTACGGGCAAGATATATCGAATTTAGTGCAGAGGAATCTGTAATCTCCCTCCCTACTGTAGCAGGATCTCACTGGCGAAAGTAGCTTCCATTAATGTACAAAATAACTGCCGATCCTCCTTGACTTAATTCCACAGGAGTAGAGGCCGCATTCAACCAACATTATTGGTGCAAGTTTTTCTTTTCCTCAACCTTGAACCTTAATGATATTTATTAAAACCTTCTGATTAACCATATATTATTTCTATCATTCGCTTCATTCTACTTTTATTCCTGTTCTTCTGCAGTTCTTATTGTGATCATTTACTATGGTTTATTATGAATCAACGCGTTGTATTTTATTATAATTACTTCTATGTTAACGTTGCTATTTCGTCCATTAGTGCCTTTATAAATTATGTTCCCTCTACTTCTCTAATATATAAAGTTTGCATGAATCTAAAAGAAAGAAAAGTTACATTTTCTTTTATGCTTGACATTCCAGTTTTATTTGAAACAGTCATTTGCTTTGTTGAACAAAGAGCAATGCATTGATAAAACATTCAGTTTCAGCGTTGATTAGTCCAAATATCATACCATCCTGCCGTCAAAGTGATGTTGTAGCTGTGATTCGGATTACGACTTCCGTCCTTCTCTTTGTCTAACAGCTAACCTAGTGACGATTGTGATCCTACCCCGAGGAAGGTGCGGTCTGTCCAGATGTATCACTTACTACTTGGTATCCATGGCGGTGATGGATCTCCTTGTCATTATTACTGCTGTGATGTTAAGCTGGCTTCGCGCTATCTTTTCCAACTTTGTTTCCTCTCCATTACCCCTGCCTGCAGCCTAGTTATTGTCCTCAGCTGCACTTCCAGAGACAGCTCTGTCTGGTTAACTGTTGCGTTCACCTTCGATCACTTCTTGGCCTTTTGCTCCCAGCTGCTGAAATTGAAATACTGCACTGGTTACTGGAATGGTCTGTGTGCTGTTCTGCTTGAAAAACTCCCCTTTTTATTTCATATATGAACCTATGTATATCATCAATAACTTACGGTGACACTGCAGAATTAAAGAAATCGTTCAAAATTCCGTCGCATGGAGGCTGCCTGCCTGTCTGGACCGTATTCTAACTCCATGTCTCCCTTTCATCTTGATTTTTCTGCTCAATATACTGACTGCCAGAGCTATTCTATCAGCCAGTCGAGCCCGGGAGAGACTCCGAGCCCAAATCAATGGACAGAATCAAAGCAACCCAGAGATGGAGATCTGCAGAAAGTCCATCAGTTTACTTTAAACCATCTCTGGTAGTTTCCTTCTGCTTTGGTTGACATATGTTGTAAATTTCCGATTCTGCAAATTACAGTCAATAACTATTCAGTAGGTTCCAATTCCAATGAGCCGAAATTTATTCTGAAGGAAAGGGGGTACATCCTTCAACTCTTGAGTTCCTGCACCAATGCATGTATTTATGCGGGGACCCAGAGTAAATTCAGGGGAGAGTTGAAGGATGCAGTTAAATATGCTATAAAACTAATTAAGAAATGACCTAAAAAGTAAATGTAGCTGTATGAATTATTGCAGTAATTTTGCCTCTGTTTCTAATTACAGTAAAAAAGAACATAAAGATTAGTCAGCATTCGGCCAATGTGTACACTGCCAGTTCAATTCTATTTTCCGTCTTAATGTTCATGAATTTATTTGTGCCTGACTAGTGTGTATTTTGATCTTTTGGTATGCTACTGGGATCACTACAAAGATATCCAATACCACGGTAGGTAATTCTGAATTTGAATACAATTAAATTCTGCTTATATTTGAGCTGCCATGGAACATATCCCTGCAGTGTCACCGCGGTTCTGCATGAATCCGCCTAATTTCATCTTGTCATTCAGGCAATGGAATTTTCCAACTGTCCCGAGCCAAGTCTACTTATCAATCCAATCCTGCACCTTTGTATTAATTCTGAATTCCCTCAGGGAATCTGGGTGGGGCCAATGAGCACTTTTACATTTTCGCCCAGGGCTATTTTTGACACTGCTGATTGGCAGGCCGCATCAGGAAGCGTCTGGAGTTATTTTTTATTGGTTTTCTTTGAGTGCATGTTTGATATCTTCTATGAACATTAAACACTGTGTTCATCCATTTTTGATCTAATGGTGATAAACTGCCTTCCCGATGAAAAATAGAATAGTGTTTCTCATAGTCACATAATTGTTTTGATTTGGTGCATTCACTTTCGGATTGCAAGACTGAAAGGATGACTTTTTATAAACTATTGCCGGGAAAGTTATATAATCAAATTTCCTCATAGTAGTGATGGTCATATCTAGTTATGACAAATCTTTCAGGACTCCAGGAACATTAATGTAACTAATCATTATGTTTCATCGTAGTCTTTCTTCTGCTACCAATGTACTTTCTAGCTAGCCGCACCTTATCTTTTGTGTTTAGGAATACCATTGTTTTACAACAGTGATATATGGGCTAAATTGCTATGCAATGGAATTCTCAAACTTTGCTCAGTTCCTTTAACGGTTTCCTTTATATTTCTCTTTCAAAGTGTTTCTCTCTCCATCTGAAGTTCTCCCCCCCTCTCTCTCTCTCTCTCTCTCTCTCTCTCTCGCTTTCTCAAATGCCCCTTTTTTTTCTTCTCGAATTCTGCATTTTTCAACTCTCTGATCATTTCAAGTTGACGAAGACTTTATTGCAGCTTCATTTTTTATAAGCATCAACTTTTTTTTCCAAATTGCTACAGAGTGATTATACTTATAGGCCATGACTTAACACCATTGGAGGTGAAGCAGTTCAGAGTATGGGCAGTAATGTAATAAGTCCAGGGAAAAAAGAAGAACATACTCATGGATGCTCTAATTTTGGGAAGGGCAGGCCAAAAGGTACTAAAGAGGTCTGGCAGAGCAGAAAATAAAGGATGAGGCACTACATTAGTGACAGAGGATCTTATATCAGACGAACAAGATGTCCTTTCAGTTTGGGTGGTGATAATAGATAGCAAGGACCAAAACATTTCGTAGGTGTTGTTTATAGGCAACCAAATAGGTTTATGGCAAAGTGAAAATCAGGAAATAAGAGGGAGATTTAAATCTATATATCGACTGGGTTATCCCAATGTGCACTACTGCTTCGGATGTTTTACTGTAGCGAGTACAAGGTGGTTCACTTGAGCAGGATGTTGAGGAAGCACCAAGGAAAAGGTAATTTTAGGTGCACCTTTGTGCAATGAGAGGGTGATAATTAATAACTTTGTTGTAAAAGAGCCATTATGGAAGAGTGACCATTGAATGAAGTTAGTTCAATTAAGTTTGAAAACAATAAAGTTCACTCTGAAACTAGAATCATATTCTAATCAAAGGAGACAATAGTGGTATTGGGGCCACTTTTCCTGTGATTGATTAGGAAAGCAAATTTGAAGTTAAATGACAGTAGGCATGCAATGTCTAGCATTTAAATAACTAATACGTACTTTAAAAAGAAAAACAATCCCCAACGGCGCAAAATCCTAAAGCAAACTGTGAATAACCAGCAGTTATCAGTGGAGGTTAAAAATTGTATGGCAGGAAAGAAAGAGATATACATCTACCAAACAAAAAGCAGCAAGCCCGAGGGTTGGGAGCATTTTAGAATTCATCAAAGGAGGACTAAGAAACTCGTCAAGGAAGGGAGAATAGAAGGCGAATGCAAACTAACGAGAAACATAAAAACTGACTAACAGTTTCTATAGGTCTGATAAAATTAAAAGTTTATCAAGTGGTTCAATGGGGCTGAGTAAGGGAAATGTATCATGAAACACATGGAAATGGCAGCGGAGATAAATAATAACATTGTCATTGTCGTCACAGCTGAAATTACCAGAAATCCCTCAGGAGTAATAGAGAGCCAACGGGCCAGTTAGAATCAGGAACTGAAGGAAATTACTATCTGTGAAAGAAAAGTATTTGATGAACTAGTGGGATAGAATGTCTACAAATCCCCGGGCCCTAACGATCTACATCCCAGGGTGTTAAAAGAAGCAGCTTTAGAGATAGTGGATGCATTGGTGCTGGCCTTTGCACCTCTATACATTTTTAAACAGTATTTGCATAGAAGAAGTTTCCCAGTGTGACCGCATTACTGAAGGAAGGAAGGAGAGTGAAAACGTGGGACTTCAGACCTGGAATCAATTAAAAAGGATGCGATATTCAAAGACACTGCCTCGAACCCTCTTCGGGGAAGTCATTTCCAAGGGCTTATGACTCTCTGAGAGAATAGTCTCCTCAAACCCCTCTTAAAACAGAGACCCATTAATTGTAATCGGTTTTCCCTATCTCTACGCTGTAAACCAGGGAGTGGAGGGGGGTGGGGGGCGCTCTGGGGAAGGTAGACCTTCTTCCAGCATTCAGCCTGTTAAACCCGCTCAGCATCATATGCATTTCAATAAGAACTCCTCTGATTAGTCTGTTTCCAATGGATACAGTCCCAAACTGTTCAAACTGTCCTCTTAAAATAACAATGCCCTACCCCCGCACATCAACACGCCCTCAGTCAAGGTATAAATAACTTTACAAAACACCCCTGATAGTGGGGGTAATATATTGGCATGGCTTGAGGATTGTAAAATGGAATGAAAGTAACAGGAGGAATATATGTGTCATTCTCAGTCTGGCAGTTTGTGACTTGTGGTGGAATGTAAGGGTCAGTACTTGGTCCCACCTGCTCACAATATATACCAATGATTTGGATGTGAGGACTAAATGTCAAGTTTCAATGTATGCAGATGGTATAAAATTATTTGGGATTGCGGTTTGTGAGAAGGTTGCAAAGAGGCTTGAAGCATGTTTTGATGGGCCCAAATGACTTGGGCAATCACCAGGAATATTGAATATATTGCCCATACGTGTTGGATTATCCAATTTGGTTGGAGAAACAGATGTCCAGGGCACTTCCTAAATGGTGAGAGGTTTGGAAGTTGTGATGCCCTAATGGCCCTGGTTGTCCTTGTCCATAATTCACTGAAAGCTAACATGCAGGTGCAGCAATCAACTAGGAAGGCAAAGGATAGGTTGGCCTTTATCACAAGAGTTTGAGTGCAAGTGTAAATAAGTTTTGCTTCAATTTTGCAAAACCTTGTTTAAACCACAGCTCGAGTACTGTGTACACCTTTTGTCTCCTCACCTATGGTAGAATGCGCTCGCCATAGACAGAGAACAGCGGAGGTTTACCAGATTTATTTATAAGATGGCGGGACTGGTCTATGAAGAGATATCGAGGACACTGTGTCTCTCTTTTGATAAAATTAGGAGAAGGACTTTTGATGTAATTGAAACCTAGAGATTTCTCAAGGTGCTAAAAAAAAAGAATGTTCAACGTGGAAATGAAGTTTCCCTTGGTGGCAGGATCAAGAACCAGTGAACCCTATCTCAGAGTAAGGGACCAGTCATTCAGGGCTCAGATAAGGAAGACATTCTTCATTCAGAGGGGTTGGAATCTTTAGAATTCACTGCCCAAAACGGCCGTGGAAGCTCAGTCACAATAATGTTCAAAACAGGTATCGATAGGTTTCTGGACATTGATGACACCATGGGTTTCATTGAACAGAGATCGAAATTGACTTTGAGGCAGATGGTCAACCATGACCTAGTTTCAGAGCAGAGCAGGCTCGCGGGGTTTGAATGGCCTACAGCTGATCTTATGTTCCTATGTCCCTCAGCTAGATTTGCAATGTAACATACTCTGTATACAGGTGGTATAATATATGTACTGTGATTCTTTAATACCTGTTCAGGAACTATGTAGGATCCTATTAGGGACAGTTTAGGTTTCAAGTGAAATTCGAAAACCCCGTGATTAGTCTAAAGAACTATTCCATTAAAATTCATGTTTAAAAACAAGAAAACACACTTTGTTCAATGCAAAAAAGAACAAATTAAGTCCTACTGACTTAATACCCTACTTTATAAAGAATTTTGCTGAAACACAGGATTAATTGCTAGTTCTCAACAAGCGGTTTTTTTTAGCTGACAAAATCGTCAAAGCCATTCATTTATGTGAGGACTTACTCAAGTTAAGCCACAGCCAGCCAGAATTCACTTTAGCTGTCCTCAGTTTTTCAGAAATTCTCTGAGGTATGAAAATTCTTGTGGATTCTTCCCCGAGATTTTGGCTAAGCAATGTTCCAATTTTATTTAAATACTTCATCATTGTAGTCTCCGCAGTTTCAGCATGTTTGGAATCACACCAATATTGTGGGTTTAAGTTCAGTAAATGTATTATAATCAGTATTTTGAGAAGAAGCACAAGGTATTCGTTAATGGGCATTTTTTATAGGGGATCCCAGATCAGCCATACCGTAAGCCTGGTGAATATAACTTTCAGCTTCTTGTGTCATAGATTCAGTGTTACGATTAAATGGTCTGTTAAGCACCATTGATCCAGTAATGCGGTTGTAAAATCAACATTTCTCTTACAGGGCAATATTGTGGGTGTAACAGGGCAATATTGAGGGTGTAAGGTCCATGAATGTTTTGAAGAGACAGTTGTTAGGATCTGTGGATTGAAGGGAAAATAATGAGGCTCTGTAAGTTTGCTAAAAGTGGTTTCGGGAGAGAGTGAAAAGCGAATATTCCATTCAGCCCATCGACGCTGTTGTGCTATTCATTGTGATAATGAACGACCTGTATCCTCATTCCATCTTTTACTGTTGCCCCTGCACTGTCCCTGGTGCAAAATTCTGGAACACCCCCTCCAGCAGCACTGTGTGTGTACCTGCACTACAGGGACTGCAACGGTTCTGGAAGGCAGCTTACCATCGCCTCCAAAGGGCAATTAGGGATAGGAAATCAATATTCCATAAATTCCATAAATTATATATATATAAAATATATATTTTTTAAAAATCCACTTGCCTTATCATGATATATTTCTCCCCCTTCTCCCTCTCTCCAAAGCTCTGTCCATCTCATGTTAAAAAAAGAGATAAAACGCTTTATTTTTTGCATTGTTGATCCGTTTGCACTCTTTCCGCTCTTTAAATGAATAATTATTTCGCTCCTTCTTTTATCAATCCTCCCGCTGTAACTTTAAGTATTTCTTGCCGCATGTCCAAGGCTCTTCCATCAAAGGAAAATGAACTCTTGAGCAATCCCTAAGCACATACCAACCTCTTCCTAATTATAATTCCAAAGAGTCCCGAACAACAGATTCCATATTAAGAAAATAATATTATTGTATTATACATTCTATTGGCAACCAAAGAATTGCATAGGTGCAACACATCTGAGAAATATTAAGCAGAGGTGCAAAATCTATTAATTTCTAATTGCAGTTTTTCTCTAGCTGTATTTTCTAGAATGAGGGGATAGAGTGACAGAATAAGAGACATTTAGGACTGAGATGAAGAGGAATATTTTCACTTGGTTGGTAATAAATCTTTGGAATTCTCTACCCCAGAGGGATGTGGAGGCTCATTCCTCGAGTATGCTCAAACATGACATTAATAAATGTCTACATTTTACAAACATTAAGGGGCACGGGGATAGTGCAAGGAAATAGTGCTGAGGATTAAGGTCAGTCACGATCTCATTGATTGATGGAGTGGAGCCCGAGGGCTGAATGGTCCTCTCCAGTGTCTAGTATTTACATTCTTATATTGTTATGGTAGCATTTGTGGATTTTTATTCTTGTATTTTCTATCACATTCAGCAGATCCTGTCAAGCTTAGTTAGCTTTATAACTAAAATGACAAATTACTAACAGGCAGTTAAATTTAAGACAAAGAGCGTGGACAGGACGAGGAAGTAAATGAAGTAGACTGAGTAAATCAATGTAAAAGTGAAGACGATGAAAGAAGGAAGGTGATTAACTGATAGAGGAAGAGTGGAGATGGTGGAATAATCGAAAGATGCGGGGCAGATAAGTGGATTAAATTGAAGTAGAGGGAATTCTGTAATGGTTAAATGGAGGATGCAGACGGGATTTAATTGGATAAAACGAAATTCCAGAGTTGAGGCAAGATGGAAAATAAAAAGGTAGAGTGGAGAGAAGAGCGCAAATGAAAGGAATCGAGTGGAGAGAGCAGGCTAAACAGAATATACAGAACTGAAACAGTGGACTAAATAGCAGAATTTCAGATCATTGCATATTGGTTTCTGCAATCCCCACGATATGAAGTGGGACAGAAATAAATTCCCTAATGGAATGATAAGGGTGTTCTTTTCATGATGCGAAATTGGCAGTGTCACAATTTGTCAGGAGGGATGACAAAATTACAAGAGAATAAAGAAATACCAAAACGCAGCATTTCCGGGAGTTGTAGGACATCTGACAGTTCGAGATGTCCGGAATTTATGTGTGCCTGGGGGGTGGGGGGGGGGGGTGGCTATAATTGATGATGATGAATTTCTTTATGTGAACAGATGGCTTGGATCTGGGTTTACATGGAAAATCGTATGCAACTTGAATCTAAAGCTTTGTGGATTGATACAACACATTTGGCTTGGGGGCGAGGGGCAAACCAAACTTCAAAAATTGGGTAATGTTCAGAATATAACAGTGGGGGAATTCGAGTCACATCAGAAGAACATGTCGTGTAGAATGTATTGCAAGTATAATGTCAGAACGGTTATCCACTTACCAGCCGAAAACTGTCATTAACCCTCCCTATCAACTGATGGCCACACCACAGGCACTGCAATCCTCGCCTGTGAAGTATGGAGAGAAGCAGTCCAGGTAATAATTAGCCGGCAACAAACGCACGAGGGATTGGCAATGGATGTTCGGCTTTCAGTTGGAAAAGAAGCAGAAGAGTGTGTATTTTTCCACAAGGAGGAATATAAGAAGTCACTTGGGAGCACCGAACTTGAGTGTTGTTGAGAAAAGAGGCGCGCTGTTGAAACTTGATGTTTTTCAATCATCAGGACAAACGCAAGAATGTAAAATTTCAAAGGAAGCATCAATGTTTACTGCATGAGCTAAGGGGTGTGGCATGCAGTTGTGATTTTGCATACGTTGTCATGGTTGCCAAGCACCACGGCAGAATCAAGCAGCGCATTTTCCTGAGATTCTTCCGCATTGTGCAAAACCAAAAACTATGGATGCTGAAAATGTGAAACAAAAAAGTAGAAGTGCCTGGCAGGTTTCACAGCGCATGCGGAGAGCGAAAAACAGAGCTACAGCTTCAGGTCTCAGGGACATTTAGCGATGGACAATAAGTGCTGCCCCTATCAGCAAAGCCCGCATTCCGTGACCTAAATTTGAAAATGAAAGTCATTTAACATTCCAGCACATGCCTTAGTTCTTTTCGGAACTTCCTCTGGCTCCTTCCAGAATTACACATGTTGTTGCAGCGGCTCAGGAGCAGCAACATGTCCCCGCTTCCTTTAGCACTAAACTTGGGATAATTTAATTATAACATGTGAGATATGAACTACTGCAGTTAGCTCATCTACAACGCTTACAATCATACTGCCCACAGCAGCTGCCTGAAGGGTAAAATGACTGAATTTATCTGGTTCTCCGTCTCTGGCTCCCTCTCATTCTTCCCATTGCCTTTGGTGCCACAGAGTCCAGCAGGTTTCACCATCAGCGAATTGAATGCATGGAAGATTAAATATTTGAGGTAAATAATGCAAGAAATGGAATTAAGTGGCTAAAACACGATCGACCTAGTCGGTTCTTATTCCTGCAAATGAAATATAAAATTCTAATTCTATTCTTCCAAATGAGGAACTTTGTTCCTGACCTCCAGGATTCCTGTACAATTTATCTCTGATTTTTGTTTTCATCTTCTTAATGGATGCAACGAACCTAGGGGCACTTCTCCGAGAGGAATATCGCAACTTCACATTCGGGCAACAAACACAAATGTATCCACCGAAGGTGAAAGTGACTGATAACCAGACAGAACAATCCTCTGGTTGTATATTGAGTGTCGTGCTGACGTCATTGTCTTGTCTGGTGAATGCTAAACTAACCCACGCATAAATACCAGTCATTGAATACAAGCAGCAGTGATAACACCATTTGTTTGGTCGTTGCCATGAATGCGGAGTGATGCAACTGGAAAGAACACCGCCCCCTCGAGAGAGGACCGCAAAGGAGAATAATCATCATTTTTTGCGGACCAGAAAATAGCAGGATAACTGCTGCTCAGACCGAGAACAACGGCATCAGATTAGAAGTACTCACCTCGATGTTTGGAGATTTCTTATATAAATATTTAAAGTTATGCGGTCATTCCTGGAGTAATTTGTGATTATTAACTGGATTTATCTTCTGCAGTTGAAGTTACTATTCCTATATTTCGAACGTCAATTGCATAAATAGAGTGTTTGATTTGAAAGGAGTCAAATCTATGCTGAATTTGCAAAGCGGCACCAAATTACTGCAAAATGCAATGGGACGAATTTCCAACTGAAGGATTTTCAGTTATTTGGCCGGGACGGTGAGAGAAATATTCTCTCCCATAGAAATGAGCCTTGAACATTCTGTATACGGTGAATTTCCCTCTCTTTCTTGCTGAACCGATCACGCTCACCAATATACATTGCAACCTGGTTCCTCTCTTCCGACGAATCCCATCCTAATTTCCAACACTGCTCCCATTCAAATACATCTCAATTCCTCGAATATAAAATAAGAAGTGGAAGCGCTGTTAAAAAAAAAACTCAACAAGTCTGTCAGCATCAGTGGAGAGAGAAACACAGCTAATGGAATGTGTCCAATATGACATTTCTTTGGTTCCGAAGAAGAGTTATATTACTATCGAAACATTAACTCGGTTTCTCTTCCAAGTATATTGCTTCATCTGCTGAGTTAACATAAAAGCACTTTATGCTTTTAATTCGCGTATTAAACAATGGATGATTGGATGGATGAATGGATGGACAGATATATTTTAATGGAATGTTGTTTGCTATGCCTTAATCTGTAGTTAGAATATTGTGCTATTTTCGTCTCAGTCCTCCATCAACAAAGGAACTGAAGATGGGTGGGTTGAGGGCATAAAGCCAGAACATTCTCCATTGATATCCTTAGGCTGAGCTAACTGGCATCCAAATGCCAAGTCCATAGTGCTTTTTCATTTCCACAGATACGACTCCAGTCAGTAGAGATATACCCAACAATCACACTGACTGTTTCAGTATTGTTCTTTGTTTTAATAGGGGTTCCTAAATTGCTACTGTGGGGACATTTCAAAATTATCAAATTGTCCTGAAATCAGTTTAATTTTGCCAATGGGGAAACAATAATTTGGGACAAAATGAATATTCCCATAAAAAAATGCGTGTTAATCAACAAGATAAAGCATGCACTTATTACGGGAAGATACTGTTAAAGTTACTAGTTGAAGCTTTTTTATCCAAATAATTGAAGCTACGTCTCCCAGGAACCACACTCGTGAAACTTTACTGTTACCTCCTCGAAGGTTTCTACGACCTTGTTAAGGTAATGCCAAGAACTAGAGACAGTGCTCCGCGTGAGGTCTAAGTCATGTTTTATATATGTTTAATGTCATTTAAACGCATTTCCACTCGATGCCCCTACTTATGCAGTCCAGGATATACTGTTCTTGGTTTAACTTTCTTCGCAAGACATACTCATCTCAATTAATTTCACACTTGGGCACCCTGTTCCGTCTGCCGTCCATGTGCAGTTTTGCATTTTATTCTCCCTTTTATTTCCCCTTGTATCCAGACCAAAATGAACAACTTCACTGCAATAATTTCAGCTCTTCTTTCCCCACTAAAGATATGGTTCTGGGGAAGCTGAAAGGGTAATGTCTCAAATATACCAGTGCTGAGATTCGGGCATTTTATTTTTAGTTGCTTGAATCTAAGTTCATCATTTCAGACCAGCCAGCCAGGATAAAGCACCTGTTGTATTTAGCATCCTATTCTCCATTTAGGAATCTACCACCTTCACCACAGAGGTACAGTGGCAGCAGTGTGTGCGATCGAACAGGTGCATTGCAGGAAGATGGTAGCGAAGTAGTAATCTCGCTAAATTAATAATCCAGGGATCCAGGCAAATGTTGTGGATATGTCATCTGATCCCACCATGCCAGCTGGAGGAACTTAATCACAATTAATAAGGTCAGCAAGTTAATATATAAAATGGGAAATGAAATGCAGCTCCAGTAATAACGATCACTACACCAGTCGTCGATTATCATAAACTAAACATCATATATCATAGCCATGTTGGCCTGCCGGTAGATCCAAATCTCCAACAGGCAATTCAGCACAATGGCCTTTCCAGTCAACTTAATATACAGTAGAATATTTAGGTAGATATAAATTTAAACAATGCAGTTTTGTTGCACCAGCACTTGAAACAATTAACCCACAATGAGGATCCACATTACTGTTCTCCTTGTAGGCCTTCATAAGTTGTAGGAAGCCCGTGATATCTTTGAATATGAGATTATGATCCCCACAGTTCGGCAAATTAACTAGGCAGAAGATGCCTGCAGCTTGAATTTAGCACAAGTCAACCAACGTTACCCCGACGAATGTCAACACACCAATAGGACATTTTGTTGTCTTATTCACTGCTGGTCTCACAATATTGTGCACCAGAGCTTGGGTGTTGCTTCATACCAGTATGGAATGTGCTTTCTTCACTGCATTAACGTTAGGCCTGAGCATTCAAGCCACCCAAAAATCATAGCTTATTTTAAACATTGTTTGGCCTTGGAATGACGTCAGATTTGAAATCTACCTGAAGTCAAAGCACAAATGAAGAGAAGTGTCACGGTAATCATACAATGTGCCTTCTAGACCATATCATGTTCAATAGACCGATAAGAGGTCAGGTAATTCGTTAAACACAATGTACTGTTCCGATATGTAGTAATGGCAGGCCCAATTGCCGATATGGAAATACCAGTTAGGGATAATTCCAGGAACACTTAACAGCTGAGGCTTTATCTATGGCTAGAGAAGAGCTGAAGTTTCAGGTCGATTATCTTAAATCAGAACATTTAAGTTTCCAACAACTGCAGGTATTTATTAATGTATTTATATGTATGCCTGTCTAACCACTTACTTACATAGCTATCCACATATGAATATTCTATCTATTTATCTATCTATCTATCTATCTATGTATCTATCTATCTATCCATCTGTCTGTCTGTCTGTCTATCTGTCTATCTATCTACCTATCTACCTATCTACCTATCTATCTCTCTATATATCTATCCATCTATCTATCTATCTATCCATCCATCTATCTATCTATCTATCTATCTATCTATCTATCTATCTATCTATCTATCTATCGATCTATCTATCTATCTATCCATCTATCTGTCCATCTGCCTATCTATCTAACCACATATCGTTTTGTATGACCAGTTGTTGTTTGGCTGTCTGTGTGCCTGTCTAACATATCACTGTCATTCATTTGCATGCGAATAAAAATTGCAATATTCAATTGCAATATAGCAGCATCTAAATTGAAAACATATAGAGCATTAACAACACAGATGGAGTTTATTTTACCAACTGAAATTAGTTCCCAATTTTTCCGACTCCGGTCCTTTTGCCATGATTTCTTTCTCATTTTCATATGTTTATACAATTCCCCTTTTTAAGCTTATTATTGCTGATCCTGCAACCACCAGGTTACATGTTTCTGCTTATCCAGATCATAACAACCAACTTAATAACAATAACATTTCCACTGTGTCTTTCCTTTGCAGTCAAAACAGTAAACGGACAGTCGTGGTCAAAATTGCTTAGTCAGACTGGTGGAAAGCAGATGTACATTACACAGTGCTTAGTACCGGAACCATCACTGACATACTCGGTTCTGTCTAGCATCTGAATTGTGTGCATGATATTAACTTGGGAGGCGTTCGGCTATCAGTAAGATTGAACAGGTCCGCCACAAATAGAATTGATTTAGAAGCACTCCTAGAGAAATGGGGAATCAACTTCTTGGTGGGTTATTGCAAAATTATGTGCGCAGTCTCGAGAATCAGAAGGATTATTTCCACCCAGTCCGTGGAATACGTGAATCTCAATGGGGTACAACTCTAAAATCAATTACTGTTTAGCGGGCAACGATTCACCAATCAATGGAGGTAATGTGATTCAAGTTAAGGCACTCAATCTGGAAAATGGAGCTAAATTTTGCAATGGTGGCCAAATATCAGGTTATCTGATGTTACAGAATCATTTTCCTCAAATACATCATAATTGAATTAACGACAGTGATATTGACTGGGAGCCCAATCAGAACTACCGATTAACATTGCAAAGAAGCATCACTTCCAAGAAACATTCGAAACAATTCACTGTTCTACTACAAGTTTATCAACCCGAAAGAGATATTGTGCAGACTGCTCAGCATTTCAAATATTTTCAGATTTCGTTTCGAGCACCGGAGGAAAATATGAAATATTGCTGGTCTTGACGTAATTTCAAGTTGCCACAGCTGGATATGGGGAGAAGTTTCATTTAAACAAATGTGCCTCTTTAAAGCTCTTCGGCCGCAATTCTGCCACTGTGCAAAGCAATTACACTACTTCCGCCACGTGGAGGTCTATTGAAGTATACTGGTCACACTTCTAACGAGTAAAATTAACTTCTTTCGGCACATTCTGAACTATCATTTGGATTGATTTTATCAATTATAACTTTTATACTGAAAGTAAATGGGAGATTGATTTTCTTCATGAATCAGCCAGAATGTGAAAATGCATTGGAAAGCATTATGGATGTGGATATGTTAATTTAAGCTGTCTTGTAAATTGGAACAATCCACTCGTTGCAGTGAGCATTTGTTGGACTTTCCGCCAGAATAGGTTGGAGGGTTACTTTAAGCTAAACTAACAATGCACACATGGGCTCTGTTTGGACGCTATTTATATTTATACTCAATCACTTGGCACAGAATGAAGTCGCTGTTCATTGTACCCAATCCTGACAGAGTGAGGGACAGTCAGCCATTGGCATGGAGAAGTAAGTTTCGCAGTTCATCATAACACATTGGTCAATACTGGACAGGGCAGCTTTGATGTATAATGCACCTCAGTTGACGGTGATGCTGAGTGCTTGCAGCAGTTTTTTGATTCAAAGAATCCGAATTGAACATTTGTAGATTTACTCTTGATATGCCTGCATTCCACCAATTCATCTTTAAAATAATTCACGTGATGAGGAGGCCGAGTGAGTTAATTATGATCTAACCTTTTACTTTCATCATATATATTCAAATGTATCGCTTGGACGACAATAAACAATATATTATTTAAAGGACATCAATAGACTGAAACGAGGTATGTCTTCGTGCATTGACATAAAATATCACTGTTTTATTTACTGTTTTTAACCTCTTTATCCCTCTCTACCTGCGATTGCCAACTCCTCATTTGCAGATTCCAGCCTAACATAAAAAACAATAACCTGTAGCTTTACCTCATCGCTGTTCATGAACATATTGATTTTGTTATGTCCTTTTATCAATTAATGAAAATAATGATATTATGAAAAAAATAAGATTAAATGGAAGTCAGTCTGTATCCTACCTTAACTCGATGTTCTCAACTTTCCTTAACCAGTATTCTCAAAGCTGGAGAAAAATGGCAGAAGCTGCGTCCGAACCTGGACTCTACTTCTAAGAGTACAGATTTAAATGCCTAAATATAATGAACAGGATATCTGTAACTGCTTGTAAATGTCAGGCTCCAGGTCGTTGGCTGTCGTGGGTATTTTGTTACAGGAGATATTGTACTTGCAATAAAGTGTGACTTCTGGTTTGTAATGTCTCGCTTCCAGTATTTGTGCATTGACTATCAGAGTTTCTAAATATGTTGGAGAACGACAGTATAAAATTCAATGATAGAATGTTATTAAATGTTCATGCATAATTCCCCTTTAATGAGATCACTCCACAATGTTAGACCTCAAAAATACTTTCAGCTGTCCCAGAGTACCACAGCTGCCCAGGTCACGTTTTTGCCTGATAGAGTTTGCTTCCCTTTATCCAAGAAGGGTTAAATCTGGAGTCATATCACGCAACAAATTTAGGACACTGAACAATATTTGCTCATTGGGCACTCTTTTCGGATCCGCACAACTCTTGCTCCTAGATTCACCATTTTTGTCCTCCTCCAGTAGTTGTGAAATGAATTCCCACGTCAGCTGCCTTACATCCCCAGTGCCATGGCCCCTGTTCTGTTCCTCTTCCGGCTGCAAAACCAACTTTCTCGCATGGGCCCATCTCGCAGCCTGTCTGAACTGTTTTTTTTTCTTAGACAACTCTGATTCTCACCAGGAGGAATGCATTTGTGCTCTGTAACAGTGTTATTCTGAAGCATAAAAAAGGCTGTAACTCGATATCTAAAATGAGCTTCGATTTTGTATTTTCCATTCCCAGTTCTCATCTCTAAAGCAGTCTAGATCACCCAGGCACTTATCAGAAATGATGTATTTGCACGAAATCCATTAACATCTTTTCCAACTATATATGTTTCACTTTGGGTTCAAAGCGGATTTCAAAACAGTAAGCTTCTTGAACGAGAATTCTGCCATCTCCCTCAATAGAAAACGTAAAACTGCTGCACAAGTCCAGAATTACTATAGGATTGTTGAACCACATCTGTCCACGTTGATTCTTTTTATCCACTTTTATTCCTTATAAGATGTGGGCGCTGCAGACAAGGTCAACATTTATTGTCTATCCTTAATTGCCCTTGAACAGAAGGCAGTTCAGTGTCAACCGCATCGCTGTGGGGTTCGAACAACATATAGGTCAGAACGGGTACGGAGAGAAATTTATTTTTTAAAGGTTAGCAGTGTACAACATGGGTTTTAGCAGCTATGATAGACTGAGGGACCCGCATTGATCTCCAGGTTTTTTTTTAAATCTCTCATTTGCAGTGCAGCAATTTGAACTCATGAACCAAGATCGTTATCCTGGATCACTGGTACAGCGAAATCAGCAGTATACGGAATTAAAGCTTACCAGCTGAATATAAGAGCCCTGATTTAAACAATGATGAAGCATATGCATGGTCCCATCATTGAATTGAACTGGTCCATCATGAATGGAATGGCGCTGATCAGGATATGAACATACAGAATATACCGATATTGAACTGGTGCAGAGTTCACTGAAATTGCATACGGGGACAGGGCATGTCGGCAACAAAGGTGAGCGTAAGCTATGGCTTTGTTCACACTGAACATAAAGGTTTTCTAGTGAACCGGTTCACAGTCAAGTGTACCTGAAAACATTGAGTTATACCGGCAATGCCCTGGGCAAGTCTGCACTGAATTTGTTGTGAGGAATTGAATCTATTCGCACAGAATAAATCATCCTTAACCAGGCCTGAACCAATGAATACACAGGCTGTTGAGTTAAATGGTTGTAAAATTTCAGTGATATTTGGAATAATCGTGCATCTGATTTGAGATATCACTGATTAACG